>NW_023994241.1:247500-382500 GCF_015586225.1 Lucilia sericata
CCTTACATTTAGAAATGAACATTTCTAACATTTAGCCTCACAGTCACTCCTCTGAGGGAACTTATTCCGAAATATAGATTTCACCGTGTATCAGCCTTTTAAATAACAGTTCTTCTCCAATTTTAAGTTCACCGGTTCCTGTAGTAACAGATTATACGTCCCTCTGGTTCGACATTTGACACCATCAGTTTATTGTCTCGGAAGACTAGAGGTGCTGATAGCAAAAAATTTTCCCGGATTGCAATCGCACCAAAATGCTAGAAGTTCATCAAGGTCAATGAAGCGACAGATAAATCCTCGTATAGAGAATTAAGATATTTCAATATTCAAAGTGAAATCCCAGGACAAAGCAGCAAAGAAAGAATCCAGAAAGGGCGAGCGAATTCGAGGTAAGGTGGTCGACTTTGGTTTCAGCTTAAAAACTATCAAAAGAGCAATCAGAGATTTCGAAAGATTTAGAGGACACAGGTCTGCGGAAAATACATTCTAAAATCCCCGAGACGGAAAGATTACTGAAACGAATGAACTTATTATGAACATCATCTATGACAGTTAGGATGGCAAGGATCTAATCATACAATTGTCAGAATTTGAGAAATAGATATTCTGGAATTAGTTTTATTTTCAAAAATTCGCTCGTGAAACATTATCGTGTGCTGAAATTTCACGATTCGAATATACATTATATAGTACGTTTTGTGGTACAACTGATAAGGTATCGGCTATTATTTGTACTCTATTTCTTCGAGTGTATGGAAAAATAAACAACTATGGGTAATTGCTATTGGTATGACATTTATAAGTACTAATGGTTGCTGCTTTTTGGACAACAACGATAAGAAATGATTTGGTAGGAGACAATTGGTTTGTTAGATTATAAAGAAACAGACAGACAAAAAATAAAAACAGCAACAATTACAAATAATGCTAAAATGAAAACTGTAAATTAACCAAAAAACCAACAGCACAACGAACAAAGTTTCAAATGTGTTGAAGTCGACAAAATACTCCAGCTCAACCTTAATAGAATCGAAAGCAATATAGGCAAAGTCATCATCATACTCCCACTAGATGCGAAGAGTGAGCACGGGGTCATTGTTGCATATGGCAACATTATTTTACAAAAAACATCAAATCGTAACCTTTAACCCCATAAACCCAAAGCCATCTTTTAAAAAAAGGTGTTTTATTTGTTTACGCACACAAAAATAAACAACCCTTCACACATCATCCAGAACGTCATAGCATCATCATCATCATTGTCGTAGACAAAAACTCTATCAAGTGTCAGACAAAGTTTATACCTTGGTTGGTGTTATTCCTGTTTTATTACTGTTGTCCTGTGTTATCCTGCTTTCGTATCTGTCTGCTATGTATGGCTGAGTGAAGTTGTACACATAATGACAACAATGCTGAGAATGATGTTGATGATGGTCTTATAATGGTCATGTCATTTTCATATACCAGACCTACCAGTTTTCATCATTGTCCATAGATTGTTTATGTATTATCGATGCGTGTGTGTGTGTGTAATTTTGAATCGCCTGCAAAAGGATACATAAGTCTATTGTGATTTTAGCCGTTTTTGTGTATTTTCCAATAAATTATGATGAAGCTGATTTAAAACCTTTCAAAAATGATTGTTATTTGATTTTTCATTTGTTTTAAATTGAAGTGTACTACGTTGGAAACTATAAGTACAGACATACATACATACAAACATAAGTACCTTTTAAAGCAGATGTTTTCATATGCATAAATATTTAACACTTCAATACTAATAAAATTTAATTCAAACTTAAATATGGAAATATAAAAAATAATCAAGTTTAATAAGTTTATTGATTATTGAACTTTATAGATTCCGCTAAGGACGTCATAACATCTTATATCTTAGTTAAAGCTCCACATTTTTTAAATTTTGCACGAAATTGCAATATATTACTTCAATTTCTATTTTAACTATATTCGTTTTTTATGAATCATTTTTTCTTGGCAAATAGTTAACTTATAAAAGTTAACTAATAAATATTATTTAGTTCATGCAATTTTATTAGTTAAAATGCGAAATAAATTTGCGAAATGTTTCCAAAACTATTTTACATTAAATACAAACATAAATTTTAACAATTTGTACGTGAATATGTTTTTTTGGTACTTTACTAAATTTAACAAATACATATCGTTTGCTGAAATGCAAAACGGTATTGACACCATAAATTTCATTAACTACATTTGATATTGAAATTAAATTCTAACTAAATTTAGCGAACAGAGCGAAAAATACTATAATTTCGCCGTAGCGAAAACGAAGAAGACAAGAGCGCCTAAATCTAATGAAACCTACAACCTCCAAATTCTTAGATTTGAATTCTACTAATAATTCTACCTGAATATGTATTAAAACATTTGATTTTATAACTATAAAAGAGTAGTGTTATTGAAATTTCACCAAGCGATACGTATGTGTATGTAAAAATAGGTGCATTAGACTGGTCCAAATTGCAAATCGTTATAATTGCACCTTAATGCATTAAAATTTGACAAGTAACTAATACACTTGATACTTCTTCCTCTTTTGTACCTGTATGGGCTGGTCTGTTGGACCTGAGGTCGTGAATTCGAGGCACTAGTACAAGAGCGCACAACAGGTCCGGTGAAAGCCTCCATTCAAACAAGAACACTACTAACTACACGGAACGAACGAACTAACTACCTAACTAACTAACGAACGAACGACGAACGAACGAACGAGCGAACGAACGAACGACTACGAACTAACTACTAACGACTAACGAACGACTACGACGAACGAACGAACAACGAACTAACTAACGAACGACGAACGAACAACGAACGAACGAACGAACGAACGAACGAACGAACGAACGAAACGAACGAACGAACGAACGAACGAACGAACGAACGAACTAACGAACGAACGAAGAACGAACGAAGAACGAACGAACGAACGAACGAACGAACGAACGAAGAACGAACGAACGAAAACGAACGAACGAACGAACGAACAAACGAACGAACGAACGAACGAACGAACGAACGAAGAACGAACGAACGAACGAACGAACGAACGAACGAACGAAACGAACGAACGAACGAACGAAAACGAACGAACGAACGAACGAACGAAAACGAACGAACGAAACGAACGAACGAACGAACGAACGAACGAACGAACGAACGAACGAACAACGAAACGAACGAACGAACGAACGAACGAACGAGAACGAACGAAACGAACGAAAACGAACGAACGAACGAACGAACGAACGAACGAAACGAACGAAACGAACGAACGAACGAACAACGAACGAACGAACGAACGAACGAACGAACGAACGAACGAACGAACGAACGAACGAACGAACGAACGAAACGAACGAACGAACGAACAAACGAACGAAAACGAACGAACGAAGAACGAACGAACGAACGAACGAAACGAACGAACGAACGAACAACAACGAACGAACGAACGAAACGAACGAACGAACGAACGAAACGAACGAACGAACAACGAACGAACGAAACGAACGAACGAACGAACGAACGAACGAACGAACGAACGAACGAACGAACGAAGAACGAACGAACGAACAACGAACAACGAACGAACGAACGACGAACGAAGAACGAACGAAACGAACGAACGAACGAACGACGAACGAACGAACGAACTAACGAACGAACGAAAACGAACAACGAACGAACTAACGAAACGAAAACGAACGAACGAACGAACTAACGAACTAACGAACTAAACGAACTAACGAACGAACGAAACGAACGAACGAACGAACGAACGAACGAACGAACGAACGAACGAACGAACGAACGAACGAAACGAACGAACTAACGAACGAACTAACTAACTAACTAACTAACTAACGAACGAACTAACTAATAACGAACTAACTACGAACTAACTAACTAACGAACTAACTAACTAACTAACTAACGAACGAACTAACTAACTAACTAAACTAACGAACTAACTAAACTAACAACTAACTAACTAACTAACTAACTAACTAACTAACTAACTAACTAACTAACTAACTAACTAACTAACTAACTAACTAACTAACTAACTAACTAACTAACTAACTGACTGACTGACTGACTGACTGACTGACTGAGACTAACTAACTAACTAACTAACAAACAAGACATACATAGTTTTGATAGAATTACATCTGGCCATACCTTATCGAATGTTTTGGAGATATCTAGTGCTTCCAATTTTGCCGATATGGTAAATGGAAGACCACAAAAATAACAATATAAGTAAGAATGTTATATTCGGCTATGCCGAATCTTATATACCCAGCATCAAATCTCGTTTCACTCGAATGAAGCTTACTTATGTCGAATTTCATCTAAATACTCGTATTTTCAAGCCAGTGATAAGCTTTAAAGTTATTTTCTGAAGGGGTCCTTATATTGGGGGGTAGGGCCAATTATGGGTCGATCCTCATAAAATTTGGTAGACAGAATTTGGTTCGTATTAAATTTATTTCTGTCGAATTTCATCGCTACACTCGTATTTTTAAGCTATTAATGAGCGTTGCAGTAATTTTCTGAAGAGGACGATGAAGAGGACATAAAATTTTTTAGATAGATTTTGACTCGTATGAAACTTACTTACAATATTCTGAAGGGGTCCTTATATTGGGGGGTAGGGCCAATTATGGGTCGATCCTCATAAAATTTGGTAGACAGAATTTGGTTCGTATTAAATTTATTTCTGTCGAATTTCATCGCTACACTCGTATTTTTAAGCTATTAATGAGCGTTGCAGTAATTTTCTGAAGAGGACCTTATAGGGTAGGGTCAATCATGGACCGATCAACATAAAATTTTTTAGATAGATTTTGACTCGTATGAAACTTACTTACATATGTCGAATTTCATCTATATACTAGAATTTTTAAGCTAGTAATGGGCGTTAAAGTCATTTTCTGAAGGGGACCTTATATGAGGGGTAGGGTCAATTAAGGACCGATCCTCATAGCATAGTGCTTTTGGATCACAAGAAACTTACTTATGTCGAATTTCATTGCTATATTCGTATTTTTAAACAAGTTATGGCTGTTAAAGGTGCTTTTCGAGGGGTCACTTGTATGGGGGCTATCCGAAAACTTGGACCGATATTGCCCATTTTCAATACTAAACAAACCTTACCTATAAGAAATATTTATGCGAAATTTCAACCCTCTAGCTCTTTGCATTCGGACTCTGTCTTGCTTTCAACAGACAGACAGACAGACATGGCTAGATCTTAGAATTTAATGAGGACCCAGAATATATATACTTTTGTGGTTCTATGACCAATATTTCGATGTGTTACAAACGGAATGACAAAATCAATATACCCCCCATCTTTTTTGATGGTGGGTATAAAAATAAGCCTAAATTCATTACATGAGTGAATCTGGGTAAAGAATCGATATGTAATGATATAGCATATATTTTCAGAATGCTTTAATACTCATTAAAATTGGTGATAACTTATATTTTCAGAATATGATTCTGAAAATACCGCCTATTCCGGAATTAGTCTAATAAACATACATACTATATGTACATTTATATGGATTTGTAAAAAGATAAATATAAATAAATATGTACTATATCTTGATTTTTTATGTACAGATGTATGTATAGCAAAATATGTCTGTATGTAAAATTAAATATATTTAAAAAAGATTTATATTCAATAGCAATTTATAACTTAAATAAATACGACTATAGTGAACAAAAAAAACTAGAAGTCATAAAATAAGTTTAAACAAGTAAGAGTATATGCCGAATCTTATATACCCACCTTCAAACCGTATGCCGTAAATGGAATGCTCCCCTATAAACACTAGGTTGATATTTAACGTAGGGCTTAAGTCAATTATGGACACATTCCTTTCGGATTAACAAAATATTCACTTCTAAAAACAAAATATTTTTGTCCAACTTTTAAACCATGAACATAGTATGCAAATATATGGGCGGCTAATCGGGATCAATTATAAAATTCGGTAGGGAGATTTTGGCTTGTAAGAAACTTTCTTCTGTACTCACATTTTTAAGCCAGTAATGTGCGTTAAAGTCATTTTCTGAAGGGGGTCTTATAAGGGGAGTAGGGTCAATTATGGGCCGTTTCTCATGAAATTTGGTAGAGAGAATTTGGCTCATATGAAACTTATTTATGTCGAATTTCATCGCTATAATCGCATATTTTAAAACAATTACGAATGTTAAAGCAGTTTTTCGGAGGGCCTCTTGTATGGGGGCTATGCGAAAACGTGGATCGATATTGCCAATATGTATACTTTTGTGGGTCTATTATCAATATTTCGATGTGTTACAAACGGTATGATAAAATCAATATATAAAATATAATATCCATATACTGTCACAGAACCCGTACAACATGGGTGTCAATGGGTTGAGAAGATGTTTTATACTTGTACTCAAATCCTAGTTTTGTTTATAAGCCTACATAAGCATATACTAGAGAATATAGATGAAGTGGTAGTTACAATCCGATAGTTTTAAAAACAACAATAGTTCATTTGTTTCTACTTACAATTTTAACATACATATATTTCTCACTTTGTATCTATACCTATTGCATACTGTTTTTCAACCTATTCATAAGTAGACAACTGTTCGAAATTCTTTCCATATACTTTTCAGTTTTATTAAAAGATATTCAACAATTTAGTTTTAAGAAAATCACTTAAATCGCAAAATAATCCCAAGAACTCTAGGGAAAAAACTAGAGTTTTGGTAAATGCATATGTGAGTGTGTGTAATTTGTGTAGTTGTAGTTAGCAGTATCTGTGTGTTTATAGTGTTTTTGTGCAAATTTGTCACAATATTTATGTTTCGTAAGTGCAATAGTCGTAAATCCTGCAAAGCCAGCCAGCCATCTCTATTTATATCCAAATAGTTTCATACAAGCTGTTGCTCGGAAATAGCCCATATTTTCTACTAGTTTTTTTTCACCAAACTCTTTCACAACTCGGCAGACTATTACCGCTATAACTATATGTTTTATACAATTGTGCAGAGACTTTATTTATTGAATTCTTTATTAAAGTAATTCATAGTCGGTTTGGAAATTGAAGTTCTCAAAATGTTCTCATTGCTTGGAATCCATGTTTGCTCAACAAAGTTTTATTTATGACCATATAACTGTGCACTTGAAAGTCTTAATAGACTGTCTGAGACGTGCAATAACACAAACTGTAGGGCATGTTTTCTTGATGAAAGACTTTCAAATTGGTGTGTTGCAATCTCGGGGTAAAAAGGTGCTACCAGTACCTCTAGTCTGCCGGGACTATAAACTGGTGATGTCAAATGTATCCTCGGTCTTTCCTGATTTGACATGGGGTCGATATAGAGAATCACATAATCTGGTACCACGAGAGTACGGATGGCTAGTTGCCCGCAAGACTTTGTCCTGGCTGGTCAGTTGGTTGAGGTTCCTTCGGGACCCATGTAGTGGCTGTAGTTAAAACCCACATTCGCGGGAAGGGGTGCTTGGTTGAAAGAAAATGTTGGATTTGAGCTGATAATGCAAACATTGGGTATGCCTTGGAGTGAGATACTTGTATCTGAGGGATAAGAGGGATCTGTGTCGGAATGACAGAAGGAGTGATGGTTGAAGTGGCGGTGGAGTTTGTTGAGACGTTGTGGAGTTGTAATACCTTAATCTTTATTTAATCGGCGATTTTCCTTCATGGTTGAGTATGTTGGAATTTACTCTGAAACATGCTCAACTTATCACAGTAGGTCCTTGTGGCCACTGAAACAAGTCTGGCTAATTAAATACATATGTATCTGTGTTTTCGAACCACCAATTACGTCCCTAGGTGCTGTTGCCGAAACAACAGAAGTCATCTCAGTAGTGTGGTTGGGTGACTTTAAGAAGACCAGGAATGCACTGGGGTGAGTCTTTAGATGATGAGAATGTTTGTAGGGACACAGAATTCCTTATAACATCAATATGATATTTTCACCTGATGTTGGGTTCGCCCCTTCTATTGACTCTAACCAGAGATTGCCTTTTATTTTGTGTGGCTTAGATCGAGCTTGAGCAAAGTGCTTGTACATATACCGGCGGTGTTGAGTCCTCACAGAAGTTCACCCAGTGGAGAGCTTCTGTGTTCACGTAAAGCACTCAACATTAATTTAAACTGTAAGATGTGAAGTAAGATAAAGGTCAAAGATATTGAATTGTTCGGTTCATTCACTAATTGAGCAAGGATGTTGTGCGCTGCAGATTGGGCTTCTGGAGTAGTATTATTCGGCAAGCCAAGAGAAGTTATAAACAACAAACGCAACTACAATTTGACTATTGGGACAACTCTCAAAAATCCTCAGTATGAAACTGAAACTTTGGTCTTGGAATTTATGTCATGGACATTGTGACAATCTTTGGTGGGCCGTGAGTACCATAAGTTATTGATCTTGAAGTTAGTGGAAGACATGATATTTCTGTGTTAGTTTTAACTCTTACGTCTTTTGGAGTTACCTCTGAGAGTGTCCTAACATTCTAAGGTTGGGAAATTTTATTCTGGAGATTTGGAGACTGAGGAGATATTGCTACTTTTCTCGAAATCTTGGGACAATATTTTTCATGGATTAAAGGGTAGGGTTCCCGGGAACTTTAGAAAAAATTCGCCATATGTAGAGCTTATTGGGATTAAGCTCTGCCAATGTCAGTTTTTCGTCGAAATTAAATCGAAATATCTTGGTAGTGATATTACTCCGGATATAAAATCTCTCACGATTACAGACTATAAACTTCTTAGGAATTAGTTTTATATGTGAAACTGTTTCTATAACATCTCCTATTATCAGTTCACTCCTTTAATTATAGTTAAAAACCATAAAATTCTAACCAAAATAAAAACTTCACATAAAAATAAGGATTTTATAAAAAAGTGTCAATGTGTGCGTTTCACACACACACACATTATTTTTAGAATCAAAACAAAAACAACTAAAATCCTTAAAATGTGTTTGTTGTATGTATCGTATTGATACCAGTCGTAAGTTCTACTAACAGTTCCATTTCTTCCTGTTTTTCCTCCCATTGCAACATCATTTTGTTTATTTGTGATTTTTGGGTACTTTTGTTGGTTTTTCGTTTTGGTTTATTTCTGTAAATGGGTCTTTTTTTGTTGGTCATCAATTGTGGTGCGGAAATATTTGGGATTTTATATGATATGGTGGGGGTAAGAGTGTCCTTTCTCTTCTGCATATTTATGCATTTACACATGATTTTAGTTTTTTTTTACTGGTTTAATGTTTGTGAAATATTTTCCCAGCAAAATAATTTTTCGGATTCTAGTTATTCATTGAAAAAACTTTTTTCACCTTTGATATATCTTTTATCTTTATAGAAACATGATTTCTCGCTTTTCAAGGACCTTGTTTCATTTTACAATTTCTGCATTGATGCAATGGGTCGTGATTAGGGTTTAAAATTTGCTAAAGACTTTTTCTTATGATAACTTCAGTTTGTGCATCGGAATTGTTTCCTGGGTTAACATGTGTGTAGGCATGTTTTCGTATTACAGAATCACATGGAGTTAGTATTTGGGTTTAACTTTATGGTTTGTTGTCAACATTTGTTGTTCGATTCAGAAAATTCACTCATTCATTTTAGTTTTGTTAAATATTTCCATGTTGTTTTTTTCTTTTAGATATATTCATTTGCCACATTTCAATATTTATTTAAAGGATCAAACCGAGTTTCAATATAAATGAATGAAAACTATTCGCATAAAATGATTTCATTTTTATATTATGGTTCCTCTTACGTCTATGGATATTGGTTTAACTGTTTCCTGTTAGCTTATTGTTGTCGTATTGTTATTTTTGTTGTTAAATACTATAAATACACTATAAATTTTGTATTTTATTTGAATATTGTTGCAAATTTACCATAAAAATTTCAACTCCCGCATACTAATGCATATCCAGTTATATGAATTTAATAGGTATACTGCATTTAACTAGTAAATTGAAATAAGCTAACAGTAGCGGTCATAATAGTAGAGGTGTTTTAAAATTAATACTCAATAGGAGAGCTAAAATACCGGTTGTAATACCTAGGTTTTTCTCGCCCAAGGCAACAAAATATAATTTTAATTGACGGTCTCCGCAACATATTTTTCGGAATTTAACTTAACGCCGGATCATGGACTTTCAACGTATGCCAGAATCGTTAGTTAGTTAGTTAGTTAGTCAGTTAGTTAGTTAGTTAGTTAGTTAGTTAGTTAGTTAGTTAGTTAGTTAGTTAGTTAGTTAGTTAGTTAGTTAGTTAGTTAGTTAGTTAGTTAGTTAGTTAGTTAGTTAGTTAGTTAGTTAGTTAGTTAGTTAGTTAGTTAGTTAGTAGTTAGTTAGTTAGTAGTTAGTTAGTTAGTTAGTTAGTTAGTTAGTAGTTAGTTAGTTAGTTAGTTAGTTAGTTAGTTAGTTAGTTAGTTAGTTAGTTAGTTAGTTAGTTAGTTAGTTAGTTAGTTAGTAGTTAGTTAGTTAGTTAGTTAGTTAGTTAGTTAGTTAGTTAGTTAGTTAGTTAGTTAGTTAGTTAGTAGTTAGTTAGTTAGTTAGTTAGTTAGTTAGTAGTTAGTTAGTTAGTTAGTTAGTTAGTTAGTTAGTTAGTTAGTTAGTTAGTTAGTTAGTTAGTTAGTTAGTTAGTTAGTTAGTTAGTTAGTTAGTTAGTAGTTAGTTAGTTAGTTAGTTAGTTAGTTAGTTAGTTAGTTAGTTAGTTAGTAGTTAGTTAGTTAGTTAGTTAGTTAGTTAGTTAGTTAGTAGTTAGTTAGTAGTTAGTTAGTTAGTTAGTTAGTTAGTTAGTTAGTTAGTTAGTTAGTTAGTTAGTTAGTTAGTTAGTTAGTTAGTTAGTTAGTTAGTTAGTTAGTTAGTTAGTTAGTTAGTTAGTTAGTTAGTTAGTTAGTTAGTTAGTTAGTTAGTTAGATTTTTACTGTTTTGGCTCTATCTCTTCAAGTTTCTAAGATAAATGGACTTTTATGTTTTCTTTAAAAAAGTTGATGAAATTTTAAGTAATTTTCACTGTTTTATCTAAATCTCAAGAAAATCCTTCTACATGAGCGACAATTTCCATCGGCGCGCTCCTTCTTCTCAGTCGAAACTAACGAACAATTCCAGTCTTTACAGTTTAAATATATCATTAAATATAATATTGAGCTGTATACCCTATATCTCTTTTTTCTCGATCTCTGAAACAGATCAATACCAGTCAGATTGGAATAGCGGGCATTTAGCTCGATGATGTCATGCTTAGAAAATGACGAGTGACATTTTTGGTTGGTTGACTTATAAGTTTACTATGCACATACTGTCAAGTCAACTAAGTAAGTGTAAGTATTTACCTCGTACCCATTGTTCAGTTATTATTTCTAGCAACTTCGATATATGCCTCTGATTTTGGGTTATAAGTTGTTAGCGCTTTTCTCATTGAAAGAAGACTATATAACTTGGCCCCTGAACATGTGCCTCCATCTATCCGCCCATGATATTCTATAACAGTAAATGATATCCCGATAGATTGCTACTCTCACTAGCAATTTCCTTGACAACACTTTCGCTGCTCGGAAAATGAGTATTCCTTTTAGATTTCACGAGTTTTTTGGCATTTTAGGCTATGGTTGCAACATTGTCCATAAACATTATTTAATCTTTCCTAGCCTGTCATTTTTATTTTTTATCCCCTTTTCTCATAAAGCCTTGAAAATTCATTTCATATAAGTCTATTCTCGTTTGATTTCATTATCTGGTTGTTGGATAATGATTGAGGAAAATGTAAGAGATATAGATGTGGTCCATTTGGGTTAATATTATGGACCTAGTTCTGTCTGCTCTGTCATCCTAAAAATTACTAAGTAAGTAGTTTATACATCGCATTCTACATCAATAGTAGTATGGTTAGTATTCCACCTTAAAAGGAAATCAAAACCTCCTAAGTTTTCAAAACAAGCTTCTTGAGGAGCTTCGACTGTATGGGTTTTTGACCGTTGTCCTCCAAACGGCAGACGGTCACTCCTTTCGTATTGGGAGGCATTGTGTATTAATATCCTCGGTGCTTGGACGTTCGCGAAATCATGCTGGTGAAGAACTATTTCGCGGTTGTAAGACATCTCGGGAGATGAAGAACCTCGAGAGTCTTTACAATAGACGACAGAAGAGATATCGGTATGTAAATTGTCCATTTTTCCTGGTTTGGCGATTGTGATTGGCTGTAGGACAGCTAGAGGTGTCTGTGATAGTGTGTGTATAGGTAATCGCGACTCTGTTATCCTTCTTTATAGTACTAGAGATTTCGAGTTACAGCTCTTTAAGAGATAAGACAATTTTTAGCTTAACCTTTGGTTTAGCTAGGCGACCAATGATACAAGGGATTGATATCTCGCATATATTCCCCTTATTTACAAGACTCACTACTTCTGTTCATTTACTTCAATACAATAGGTATTAACAAGTTGGACGTGTGTATATTCAGTCGATTACAAAAGGTTCAGATTTAATCACAAGTACAAGTAATAAATGCTATATTAGTAATCACAACTGTTTATACAATAGAACATTTAAATATACGACTGCTTATAAGTACGGACTATATAATTTTGTATGAATTGCATTACGATTTTAAAATAAACAAACAATTCGAGCATTCATTCAATTTATCCATTTATTTTTAACATTGATAACTATAATGACATGTCATTATTACTTTTTTTGCACTTTCCTGAATACTGCGACCACTCTCTGGTATATCCTTAATATACCGGAACTGCTACACATGCCTTTTGGACAGAGTAATTTTGTACAATTCTACTCATTTAGTTTTGAATTTTTGCATTATTGTGTTGGATGGAGTGTTTGTTAGTTTTCATATTATTTGAATCGGTGCATTTAACAGATTTCATTATTTTATCACTACCAAAATGACAGACATATAAATAGTTGGACTGACTTGCTAGTGGTCAGGCATTCAGCAGGCATCATTGTCATCATCAACGCTTCATTATCGTCATCATCATTTTTTATTGTCACAATCATTGCCATTATCATCATCATCGTCGTCATCAAATGCAAACAATTTCAATCGTAATTTTAACTTTAAGCCAAATTACGACAATATTAAATTAAAAATGTCCTTCAATCACTGTTTTATTACATTTCAATAATATTGGTGATAAAATTAAAGCCTCTGCGATTTATTTACATTGCATTTAAAATAGTATTCGTCGAATATTTATAATAAGGATACAGAGTATAAATAAAATCTATATACAAATAATCGAAAACAACAACGATGATAAATATAGTTAAAAATTAATTTGAATATGAAAATCTTATTGAAATTGTTTTGTGCTTTTTACGCTGTTTACGTGTTGGTTGTTAAATTACTTAAAGTATGTTGACGGCTTAAGTTTGCTGAAAATGCCTATGAGTTCTTGCTAAGGTCACGAATATAATATTGATTTGTTTGCTTCGGCTCCAAAACGAATCCTGCCAATATATTTCAAAACATCGTATATAAATTTTACAGAACAGAATCTGGTCAGCTAGTATAATCTTATCTATAGATTGCAAAAAAATTATTATTTTATTTTCGTGAACAGTCTTTAATTCTGATATATAATTTTAATTTACATGTTTATACAATTTTAATTGAAACATCACTTTATCAACGATTCATTTAAATTATCAATTGGATTTTTTGGACATCTTATCAGGGTTTGTAGACATTATGAATCATTTAAAATAATTTGGGAGAAAACAGATATTAAATATGTAAAATTTAAATTAAAATTTCGACCAGAAAAACTACATAGGAATATGAGACATAGGAACATAAGACAAGAGTTTGTTTAGCTGGTCCTCAATTTTACTGTATGAACTCCAATTCTTCCAATTTTGTATGGTTGTATAATACTAATCTCGGATTTCCTTATTCGGAGAAAGCTTCTCGTGGCCCTCTTGTTAAAGTCTACCATTTGTGGTTCAATTCAGCCTTCGATGCGCCCAACAATTTTACATTAGTTATGGTAACTTTCCGACTTCACTTCTCTTATATCAAGTGGCTGTACGATATCCTCTCGCCCATGTTGTCAATTCAGCCCTAAATGCGTCCAACAGCTTTGTATTCGTTAGGATAACTTTCGCCATAGACCAAAGTGTTCTAGACATCATGTTCTTTAAATCGAAAAACCAGTTTTTGGCCAATTTTTAGACGTTATAATAACGCGATATATTACGTCTTTATTTATAACATTTATTTTGTTGTCTAAAAGTCTAATCAGTCGACTTTGAAATAGATTTGGTGAGATATTAGTATTTCTGACATAATTATTGGCTCCAAAGCCCTATTTTGGGGGTCCGGTTGTATGGGGGCTAGGTGAAATAATGGACTAATATCAATCAAAATCAATAGGGTTTGTCTTTGGGTCAAAAGTAATATGTGTACCAAATTTCAGAGAAAAATTGCGACAAGTTTTACATGAACAGACAGACAGACGACTTAACCGACTCAGAAAATGATTCTGAGCTGGCTAAAGTAGTGTAGGGTATAGAAACTCTCAAATTGGTTTATCTCTCTCATACATATGTATATACGAATTCTAGGGTATTCAAGAAAACTATCCAGCAATTTTAACAAATTTAATTAGATCTTAAAGATATGTAGTCCAAATCATGAAATAGTTTGATGCATAGAAATCTCATAGGGTCATTACATATATGGTTCGTTTCTGTAGTAACAATTTACTATCAAGGGCAAGAAGTGTCAATGTATTTTCTGTGTACATATGTATTTATGTTGCAAGTGGAACATAGGAGTTTCTTCTGTCGTTTATTTGACGATCATGTTCGATACCGTTAAAAGGAAGAACTCTTTGGGCATTCATTTGGCAATTATAATTTTAGCGAATGTTTTAATGGCGTGATGAACAGTTCAGCTCGGCACGTTGCCATCTGAGGAGTTGTAGACAGAAATATTTCGAAATTAGGGACCTGTTTTTCAGCTAGCAGTCAGTGTAGACCAGCGAAATACAGTAAGTTCTCAAGTGAGCTTTCTTGTACTCATTTTGTTTACGCGTACGTATGCTCACACATGTATAAAAAAAAAAAAACTAACAAAACTAGTCAGAGAACTAATTTCTTACTCTCTCCCGTTCGCTAGTGTAAAAAGAGACTTCGCAGACCCATCTTCTCTTGCCGATATTTTGATTTAGTTAAACACCAAGCTTGATGTATGTAGTTATGATAGTCTAAGTCCAAAAAGTAATTTTCGTTGAAATACAGATCAATATATCAAAGACAAATACGTCTAGTTTTATACCAGATTGGGCTGTTGTACTGCGATAGTGGAGGTACTTATAGACAAGCCAGTCTTTATGCTTTGTAAAATTTAATGTCTCATCTCCTTCCAAAGACTTTCTTGGAAGAAATAGTACTCAGATCTTCTTACTCGTATTTGACTTTTCTTAATAATTTATAACCTCTGTGGAGTTAGACAGACGAGATGACTCAGATCCCTTACTCGGTCGCCTCTCAACATTCCGAAAGAGTCAAACGATACTCCAATTTATTTGGTTTCTTTTAGAAATTCCAAATCTCAGTCGAGGTATCCAAAATTCTGCTATGTCATATCCTATGATTTTCGCCGTGAGTTCATTTTCCCTGACACATTCATCTCAAACATTTTAAAAGTCTATGGTTTTCTCATTGACGTTTCCACACTTACTGGAACTTACTAATACATCCCTACAACCAGGAACGTATGTGTTTTAAATAATTTCAAGTGTTTTGGTAACACTTTTCATGAAGTTCCCATCCGTAGGCCTCAGATCTTCGGTATATTTTCAAAATCTCCACATAACTGTTTATGATTTCTTTTTAACCCTTCTGGCTTCCTATCCTTAATGTGTAGACGATAGTCCTCCCGAAACTTTGTGCTTTTTCGCTTTATTGAAAACCATGGTTGTTGGAATATCCAAGGTCCTTCCAGCTTTTTACATGTGACATATACATCTATTGCCTCTTATAATCCGAGTTAGAAAGCTCAATAAGCTGCCTAAATGCACCATGTGTCGGTCATTTTCTGTATACAGAGAATGTTATCATGGGCAAGTGAGATCTTAATCTGGGATACCCATGAATATTTCATGGAAATAAATATGTTATAGTTTGGTAATACGGGCCGATAAAATTTGTAAAAAAATGTTGAATCTCTGAGACCAAGTTATGCTTCTCTGATAGGTTGAAATCCAAATGCGAATTTGACTTCAGTTTTCTCCATCACATCGGGCACATCTTATTATACCTGACAGGAACAAATGGGCCTATTATACATGGTTATAGCAAAATGCTGATCAAGTATGGTTTACTGACGGGTCCAAACACACAATTGGTGATACTGGAGCAGGATGTCAGACAGCCAAGCAGCACTCAAGGCCTTACTTTCGTATGAAGTTAGGTCGGGTGTTATGATGAACTGTGTGTCCTCATTGAACGAACTGGGACGGCGCTCTTCGTCCACTTATCGGCCCTGAACCATTCTTAGGTATCCCATAAGGTTATATCAGACAAAGATGCGTATCGTGGGTCGAATGAAAATTTGCTCGCCACTGGGAAGCAACAACAGGGCTTAGACAGACCAAGCGTTTAATCACGCTATCAAGAGGAAAATCCCAAAAGTTGTTATCGCTTAACAAAAGTAATTTCAGAATACTAAAGGGACTACTTACAGGACACTGTGGTCTCAGATATCATCAATTCATCCTAGGAAATGCCACATCGAAGTTATGCAGATTTTGTGGCTATCAGGAAGAAACCTCAGAACACATATTGTGCAATTTTCCAACACTAAGGACTCGTCGAGAAAGAATCTTAGCCCCGAAGGATATATCTCACCAATAAAACCTTTTACTTACATACGTGAATTAAACCTGTTCTGGTGAAACCATGGGCTGCACAAAAGATCCAAAATAGGGTCGCAAGACATAGGACTCTCTCTAATCTAATCTAATTATTACATCAATCGTAGGTTAAATAGAGAGGATAATCTCACTTGTTATACCAAAGTATAGTAGATGAGAATTTCGCTCGGTAGCAAACAACCGAAATGCTACGCCAAAATTCAGACTCCAAATAGGTACTACTCAGCCAGCACTTTGTTCAATCACATCTGCGAACATATGAACCAGATATTAACGTCTGTTTATGGAAATTCGCATTATTTAAAGTCACTACTTACATCACAAATACCGAAACCTTTTCAAAGCCAATTAAAAGAAATAACAGCAGTTTTCCATTCATTGCTAGTTGTTTGCATTAATTAAACTTCTAATAAAATTGTATATACTGTCAATAAACTATCTTTAGCATATCATATTATAATCAACTGATTGTCTGACAATTTGTCTAGTTAAAATTCAACCAAATTGACAATAATGAACCTGCCGTTTGGCGAACAATAAAACGTTTGATGTCGTTACAGCTATAAGCGTTTTATTGGTGCTACCAGATGATGTCACTGCTGAAGAAGTCAGTTAGTTTTTCTTTCTTCTGCTAGAGATGCTGTTGAGGAGTGCGAATGTTTGATGTGTTGTCGTGATTGTATTTAACATTTAAATTGAAACTTGTCGTTATAATTTTTGGATAAATCGTGTTAGAATTTTTGCTCTTTGTGTTTCCGACATATTTTTTTTAACATTTTTTTTTGTTTTCTTCCTGGATGATAATTAAAACTAAAAACTTTTTTTACAACATCATAAAACACTTAGGATTCATTTTGATTTTAATGTAATTGTTTTAGTTGTTGTTGTTGCTACTATTATTATTGTTGTCGTGTCGTACTTTATTGAGTGGAGGTGTAGGAGTTTTGCACAGTGGTTTTTAGGTATTCAAGTCAGAATGTTATAACTACAATGTCGGTCATTGGCTTGGGCTGACTGTGGTTATGTAGTATATATAGGTCTTGGTTTTCTCGGCAATTAACTCTTCGTTTTTGTTGATCAGTAAAGCCGTTCATAGGAGATTATATAGTACCACCTCTTCAGTAGTTTAGGTCACGTAATCACTGTGCGTGTTGTCAATGTTGGCTAAAGTGTATTTGTAAAATTTTGATGGTAAATTATGTTGTCGTAGTTGTTGTTAGTAAAAGAACGTCAAATTTATAACTATGTATGTATGTGTGAAAGGATAACTAAGTGGTAGTTGTAGTGAAGTATTATTTGTTAATCCGCCATTGTTTGCTTTATTTGTTTTGCTGTAGAGACAGTTACAAACACACACACTCAGCAGCAAAAACTATGTTGTTAGAATATATTTTTGCATGTCTGTGTAGAAATCAACATAAAATGTTGTAAATTTTTGTTTTCGTCCTAGTACAATATGTTTTATCAGAGTGTAAATACAACAAAAACAACAACAACAGCAGCATCAGCAACCTCAGCAGCATGCAACATTCATTTTTTTGTTTGCCATACATTTGTACTCGTCCTTACTACACACACGTACATACACAGAGAAAAAGGTAGAAATTATTTTACATGTACAACCAACAGACAGACACACTTCGGAATGTTTAGTATGAATTTTATATATTATTTTTTTATTTTCTTTAAATTATTTGTGAGTGTCAATGTTGTTGAACATCAACAACTATAGCAATGCCAACAGCAGCAACATCAACTACAACCAACAATTTGTATGTAGTAGTTTGTACATCAACACGACAAAGTCATAGAATCAGGAATTTAATTTAATTTGTACTCAAGTTGAGTTAAAATTCACTTTTGTTTTATGTTATTTTTTATTAACGCTTCCGCAACATACACACTGACAAACAGACCGATACGCATACAGACACATAAGCATATTTACCAGGACACACACTCACGTAACCAGACAAATACGTCACAATGCATTTTGTTGTTATGAACATTTAACAGGATGTGTGTTGACTAAAGTTTTTTTTTGCTTTGACTTACAGTAAATATTTTCGGGTTAGGACAAAGTTTTGGGTAGTAGAAGTTTTTTTCTACTTTGTACATATAACTCCAGTTTTGGACTATGTCTAGCAGGGAATCACTGGATGTCCTGTTGGATTTTCGCTTTCCGGCATGTCAGTCCATTGTAAATAATGGAGTAATAACTAACTTGGATTCTGGATCTGTTATTATCAATAGAGAAAGAATATGTTGGATTCTTAACAGTTTCAATCCATATAAATCACCAGGTCCTGACTGAATTATTCCAGCAGATGTTCAGAAAAATTAAGATCTTGTGATACTATTGCTGCTACTGATTTACTAGGCATGTCAATTACGAGGCATACTTCAAATGTGTGGATGAGGTATAACGTTGTTTTCATTCCCAAAGGAGGAAAAGCATCATATATCAAACGCAAGGATTATAGACATTTGTGCTCAATTCTGTAGAACGGAACTTTTCTCTAATTCGCAACATGCATACACTAAAGCTCTTCACTCATTAGTTGGACACATTGAGGGTTCCTTACTGTAACAGAAGTACTCTCTTTTTGCCTTTCTGGATATTGAAGGTGCCTTTAATAATGTTGAACCCAATGCCCTCATGACTGCGCTAGCAGAATTGGGTGTTGACTCTTAAACTCAAATGTTCTTTGGGGAATTATTGTGTAATAGGGTCATAAGTGCCATAATGGATGGAGTCCCCTCCTCAGGGGGAATCTTGTCTTCCCTTCAGTAGAAAGTGGCTATGAATGAATACAATACTATCTGAAATGGATAGCAGGAGGAATACAACTGTCACTTATGTGATTCTGAGTTATATCCGAGGAAAGTCGTATGGAGTGACGGATGGTGTGATGGTTAGAGTTGTGGAGGAGTTGGTGTTGACTCTTAAACTCAAATGTTCTTTGGGGAATTATTGTGTAATAGGGTCATAAGTGCCATAATGGATGGAGTCCCCTCCTCAGGGGGAATCTTGTCTTCCCTTCAGTAGAAAGTGGCTATGAATGAATACAATACTATCTGAAATGGATAGCAGGAGGAATACAACTGTCACTTATGTTGACGACGTAGCGATATTGATATCGGGTAAATTCCTTGATAGAGTACGGAAATAGCTCTTAACTTATTAAGCAAATAGAGTGTTTTCTGTGGACTCAGTGTAAATCCAATGAAAACAGAACTAATTATCTTCAATAGGAGATATAAAAGTGAAACAATATTCCGCCAAAGTTCAATTTCATTAGATAGAAAACTTCGGATCACGTAAAGTATTTCGGCGTAATCTTAGTTAGTAAGTTATCCTTTAATCTGTATATTCAGAAGCGGGATTACAAGGCCAACGTGGCTATCTATACTTGCACGAAGGCGGTTGGTATTATCTGGGGAATAAACTCGATAGGTATTAACTAGATTTTCTAAGCAGTCGCCAAGCCCAAACTGTTTTATGGAATTCTAGTGTTATGGCAAGCAATGGAGCATACTTCACACTGTGCAACCATTATTACTACAACGCCAACCAAAGCACTGCTAACCATGTTGAACTGATTACCAGCTGACTGAATGGCCATTCAATTTGCGTTCAACTTTGCGATCAGATTAAATGCCTGCGGCTCGTGGTCTGGTTACAGAAATTACGTGCACTGAAGAATTACAAAACACTACAAATCACTGAAAATGAATGTCGACTATCGCCCAACTTCGATAATCCCTTTAGCACCAGGATTCCAGATAGGAATTCAGAATTAGAACCCCACCCACCTCCAGATGTAACGAGAGTTTACACTGATGGTTCCAAGAGTAATATTTTCTTTATTTAAGGATTCGGTTTTTGCTACCAGTACCTCTAGTCTACTGGGACTATAAACTGCTGATGTTAGAGGTATCCTTGGTCTTTTCTTGGTTTGACATGAGGTCGAACCAGAGCACCACATAATATGGTACTACGTCCTGGCTGGTCAGATGGTTGAGATTCCTTCGGCATCCACGTAGTGGCTGTGGTTTAATCGCAAATTCGAGGGAAGGGGTGCTTGGTTAAATTATTGATACACGGTGAAATATAATTTTCGGGATTCTGTTATTGTTCCTAGTTTTCTAGGTACAAACCACAGAGCAAGGCTGTGGATTAATAAAATATTGGATTTGAGCTGATAAAGCAAAGATTGGGTATGGGTTGGTGTTTGATGTATTTGTATCTGATGGATTGATGGTTAGAGTTGTGGAGGAGTTGGTGTGCTGAACTAATGTTAGGCGAAATGGAGTGAGTTGGTGGCGGAGTTGTTAATACCTTAATCTTTAATTTATCATGAGTGTGTTGGAGTTTACTCTAAAACAGGCTTAACTTATCACACTGAAGTAAGTCTTGTCAATTAAAAATGGATTCGGTTTACGGACTACCAATTTGTCACCTCTAGGTGCTGTTGCATCTCAGTAGTATGGTTAGGCGACATATAATATGCACTGGGGTGAGTCTTAGATAATGAGAATGCTCTAGGGATGTGAGTATTCCTGACAACATCAATCTGGTTTGATGTTGCGTTCTCTATTGACTCTAAACTAGTAAATTACCTTTTCCTTGTCGGGGTTAGATTGAGCTTGACTCATGACAACTGTTATTCCCCAACGGGACTACTATGGCATGTGATTAGATAGCTCGAGTACTTGAGCAAAGTGAACGTATACTGGACATTTACGTAAATGGCATCCTACGTGTAAGAAGCACAATGGGGCGGTGGTAATTCGTTACAAAAACTCACCCAGTGGTTGAAAAAGACCACCGTGAAATAGGCCAACACGGCGGGTGTTCACGTAAAGCAATCGACATTAATTTGTGCTATTGCCCTACGTTCACTGAGAGTAGAGAACAGCACTTCGGTGCTCCATGCTTCGGCAGGCATGAAGAAGATTTCTTCATAAATGAAACCGGTTGGTTTAGTTCTGGAAGCAGAGAGTGAAAACTGCTGCTCTCGTCACATGAAACTTGTCATACAGAAGAGGAAGAGGAGACGGTATCGCATCTACTTTGCTATTGCCCTACTTTCACTGAAAGTGAACTTTGGTGCGCCATTTTCCACAGGCATGCAGAAGCTTTCTGAGATAGATCTGAAGAATATCATATACTTCATAAATGAAACCGTTCTGGAAGCATAGTGAGAAAACTGCTGCTCTCATCACATGAAGCAGCTGTTCTCATCACCTGAATCTCATCACTTAGAAAAGGATACTGCTTCACTGATCCATGATCATTTTTTTAACTCTTCCAGTTATAGGAGTAAACACTTTTAGCTTCTCAATTATGGTTCATTGTTTCTTGGATTTAGACTCTAAACAACAATTTGAACATGAAATGTTTTAAAGAAATTTACTTACTTTTATTTATGTCTAACAAATAATGACAGCGAAGAAGCTAGATAGAGTTTAAGAATCCTACAGGAGTAATTATGTATGTACAACATACTACATACATTTAAAGTTTCCCAACAATTCCAATAGAGTTTCGAAGTTGATGGAATGTTGTGTGTTTGTATGTGTGACAGTGTAAAAAACGTTTATAGGTGTATTCAGGATAAATACACTTAGACATTGTACTTCAATGTGAGTTTGGTTGCAAATACATTCACATTTATAATTGTCTCCCTATGAATTGTGTTGCTGTGTATTAGAGCAATAATAATAAATACCATTTGACAACTTTCAAACACAACATTGTTTACACAGATACTACTCAGTCATATTCACCCATACAGATGCACAGTCTATAAAGTTGTTCCAATAATAAACACTAGTAGTCTGGTGTGATAAAATGTTTTCAACCATGAAATGTGGATGCCTGAATAAATATATACATACAGTGTCTCTCATAATTATTCGAATTTGGGTAAACTATAAAAAGAAACCAAATTTAATAATATATTTTGTGTGCAAAATAAATAAATTAATTTGTTATATTGTCTAGATAGTCCTTATGTTTGATATCACGCTTTTTAAAACTTGAAAAATTTGCATTGACTTAAATTAATTGTGCTTTTTTAAAAAAAAGTCCATGAAATTGCCTCACAAAAGTATACGAATTTTTCCTGTATTTCATATTTGATCATATTATACGCAACACAAATTTTAGAATCGAATGGTTTTTATGCGTAATATTGTTTTAAGGGGTTACTATCCACGGAAAAGATATATTTTTGGCCCATTTGGTCCACAATTTTGGGGAATTTGTACCCTCTTTTCATGTAATATCATTAAAATGGCGATTTTTGGCCATAATTGCAAATTTTTCTCCTTTTTTCTAGATATAAAACAAAAATTTGATATTGGGACTTAAAAGACCCCTTGGGGTATCTAAAAATAATATTTTTTGTTACAAGAATCTGTATTTAAACGTTCCAAGATAAATTATTCGGATCATTTTTCTGTCGCTAATTCAATATATTGGAACTTAAGTCCATTTTTATAAAACTACGATCAACTATTTTCGGGGAAAGTTTTCTGGTATATATTTTTTTAGATATCAGCTTTTATACATTTTAAGTTTTCAATGTGTTGTGGAAGTGTAAAACTCCAAAACATGCCTCCAAGAAGCACCATTCAAAATAGTAAAATCATTATTTTTATATACCAATGGCCTCCATGCTGCATGGCACGATATCATTATGATCACATCAAAAATGTTGATATGTGTTTAAATATTATTTACTATGATCAAATTAAAACCAAAATTTAGGACTTACAGTGTTATTGTAACGGGCTACATAAGCGTGAAAGTTACGAGTAGTAAAAACTGAAATCTACTATATAGGATGACGTTTTGTTAAGGCATGTTTTGGGGTTGTATACCGCTATAATATATTGAAAATTTAAAATACATTAGTGCCAATATGTACATGAATATACACTAGACAACTTTGTCGGAAAATATCGTCCCTAGAGGTACGAAAAGGGACTTATGATCCAGATAATTCAATTAGAAACTGAAAAACGATACCAAAAAATACATCTTGGAACGTTTAAGTACAGATCCATATAACAAAAAATATTATTTTTAGATACCCTATGGGTTCTATTAAATTCCAATATTAAATTTTGGTTTTATCTCTGGAAAAAGGGTGAAAACATACAAATATAGCCAAAAATCGCCATTTTAATGATATTACATGAAAAGGGGGTACAAATCCCCCAAAATTGTGGACCAAATGGGTCAAAAATATATCCATGCGGTTGATAGTAACCCCTTAAAACAATATTAAGCATAAAACCATGCGATTCTAAAATTTGTGTATCGTATAATATGATCAAATATGAAATACGGGAAAAATTCGCATACTTTTGTGAAGTAGTTTCATGGACTTTTTTTAAAAAAAGCACAAATAATTTAAGTAAATGTAAAGTTTTCAAATTTTAAGGGGCGTGATATCAAAACTAAGGACTATCTAGACAATATAACAAATTAATTTATTTATTTTCGACACAAAATATATTATTAAATTTGGTTTCTTTTCATAGTTTACCTAAATTCGAATACTTATGAGAGACACTGTAGATGGTTGTTTGGTTAAATGTTAGGATGGATCAGTGTTTGGTTGCTTTGGGTGTTAGTTGTTCATGTTGTATATCTAAAGGTCCTAAAACTTTATGTTCAACTACAATTTTTGCTTTAATTCTAGTTGATAGTTGACAGTTGTATATGAATTTTAAGAATTTTAGTATTTGGTTTAGATGTTACTTTTTTTGCTGTTGTTGGAGGTTTCTTAATCATATTTTAAACATTATTTAGTTGGTAAGTTTTTGTGGGTTTCTTTTGAGAGTTTTGCAGTATAATTTTTTTTGAGGAGTCAAATTGTTGTGGAATTTAGGATGAAAAGAACATCATAAATGATGTTCGTTTTTGTAGTGACATTATTTTATAACAAGTTTATAATTGAGTAAAAACGATGCTTTTGTTTTGAATTTTGGAAGATGAATATGTTAAAATAAATCTTTTGTTTATTTGAATACAAGTCTTATACAATACAGTAGGTTATATTGTTAGAAGGATGTATAAGTACTACGTCAAATCCAAATGAAGTACATCTAGGCCATTATGGGGCCTGTTGTGTGCTCTTTTTCATGGAAAATGCTTGTGATATATGAAGGTATTACCGTTAGAAGTTCAGAAACTCAGTATTCTGGACATATTTCCTAATAATTTTCCAAGTTTTTGGAATAATATCGCATCCAATACATTTGTATCTAATAAAAGCCTGGCAATGTAAAAGAAGTGCTCCAGATTTTCACTGTCCTCAACATTCGTCTGAATCCAAACATCCAATATGTGTCCACTTAGAATTCCGAAGAGTAGTTAGGGTTATCCCACAACGATCTTAGTGATTTCAAGCGGTCTTATGAGATTCTCGCGCATATTTCTCTCATTCAGTTTATAACCATAACTGAAGCTACGGTTTTCTACGGACATTGGCTCTAATGTTCCACATGACCATGACATTATTTCAATGTTTCAAATTTCCAGACATATTCTGTATCTGGTATGCGATCGGGTGGTCCAATGTTTGTGTATAGGCTCTCTCTTTTAGAATCATCAGTGAAGCAACGGACAATTGCTCAAATGTTCCGTTCGACCACGATATTCATTCTGGGATCAGTGTTGCAAGTTCCCTGCATATTCTATAACTTTCAAATGTGTCCAGTATATACTGACGACGTGTCCTATAGTCTTTGGTCAGTTCGTCTAAAGTTAAGAAATGTAAGTGCTGCCTCAATGCAATGTTTCTGAAGTTGTGGTTGACGAAGTGCTCATGGCCCCACTTATTCCCAAAGCCCACAATGTATATAATACAATAAGGTTAAGGAACTATCACCAAATCAGATATGTGGCAGATATTTTGGGAGTAAAAACCGATATTTACTTAACGATCTTTTGTGTACTCGAAGTTTGAAGTCAAATTTAAGCTACTGCAGTTAAAAGGAAAATTATTCATCAGACTTCGGAAGTTTATTTTCGAACTGATGAGTTTTTACTTAAGTTAGTATTTCATCTAATTTCTTTAAAATTTATGACCATTTATTTATTATTATCCATTTGTATATAAAACTATTCATAACCATAATTAAACACAAATATTGAACACTATATTAAAATCCAATTAAAACAATAAGAACCAAGTCATTAGTAATAATCCCAATATTAAAGAAAAAACATTAGCAAATGAATGTGGGGCTTAACTAAACCACAATTAAAGTGTCTCCCTAACGGACGTGCTGTGATAGTTTCCTAAGATGGGTTGGTTGTTTATGGCTACTACTGAAATCCGTCTGGATATATAGACGGGGTAGTTAAATGAAAGTATAAGGGGTGGTAGAAAAAAGAGTGACAGCTGCAAACCCCAAGGTTATTGCAACATAACCCAACCATTAAAGAACGACACACGATAACATAAGTATATACATTACCACCAGTTAGTAGGAAGAAAAAAAAAACCGGTAACAAGAAGTTACAACACTTCAATACATTGTTGACAACAAGTACCGAACAAAACGCAAATACTTTTATAACCCAACGATATGTTATGCAGCTAACAGGACACTTACTCGCGCTGAATAACTTTTTGAATGAAGTTATCGAAACTTTTGTCTCTGTAAGCATCTTTATAAAGGAACAAAAGTAAGTTCACTTTAAGGAAGTCATAAAGCAAGTTTCTAGCAATAACTAAAAGGTCTTAGTCCATTTATCTCTCGGAAGTTTCCCAGTTATTCTAGCGATCGCGTCCCTTGGTTGTGGATATTGTAATCTTCGAACTTGGTTTCACTTTAGTTGAGGGAGGCCAAACTTGGAATTTGTATTGCTTGTTCACCGAATGATTTGTAAAATATTAAAATATTCACCCAAATTAAGAATAATACATACTATTGAAGTTGAAAACCATGAATATATAACCCATGAATACCGGCATCAGGTGATCTGATAGCAACTCATGTGTCGTTGTCATTTTTCAATAGTGAATAAAGGAATACTTAGGTGGTGGGTACCTTGCCCTCCATATGCATGTCCTTAGTCTATAAATATATGTATATAGGTGTAGGTTCCGACTCTGAATCCTCAGATGGATGAAGTTTAGCCAATGGTGAAGGAAGCGATTGATAGCAAAACTACAACTTGGCTTTCTGGAAGATGTTTCAGGAAAACATAGTGAATCAATATAGCAGGCTTTTTTCCAATATCTAAAGCTAAGAGGATTAGGGTTTTCGAGGAGCTGAAGATTGAGAACTTATGATGCTATGCTGCACGTCTTCTAAAGGAATATCAAATTAGAATCTTGCAGGCAAGGGCGAAGGTCAAAACTAAGAAAGATATTTTGATGATGAGCACTTTATCTAAATGAACGGCGAAGGCAAGGAAGACAACAAAAAAATTCCCCAAAAACGAGGAAGAAGATGCTAGTCAGAGAATCGGAAAGAAATACGTTTTCTGCCAAAGTTGCCAAGAGAATACGACGGGACGATCGTATTCTTCGTATTCCTTCAGAAGACGTGCAGCATAGCATCATCTACTGTGCAGTATACGACGGTAATCTGACAGTCAATAGATCAGCACAGTAAGGTAGAAGACCTAGTCGTCAACCAATAGAGATCGTGAGCTGCATGTTGAGCAGGGGTGTGAGGTTTGCCTTTCATAAATGCGCTGGCATGCTAAAAACTTGGTGGAAAGTATCCCAACTCCCTAGTAAGGCTAAAAGCTGTGACTATTTAAGATGGGTGCTCTCAAAGTCAACTTTTATAAAAGGATGAGTTGGATATTTAAGGAAGCCAAAATGCTGGCCGTGGAGAAATGAGATCTTTCTTCTTGTAGTAGGTATCGAACGGAACTCCAAGATAGTCCTGCCAAGAACATAGGCTAATTTCGGCCCTAAAGCTATCATCTGCCGAATTGGATGCGATGTTAAAACAAGTCTCGATAAGGATACCAAAATACCTAAGACGGTGTTCCGGTAACGTGGATAAGTTAAATTCTAAGAGCGTGATCAACAATTCGCAAGAAAACAGGTTAATGTTAATGGCTAACAACATTCTATATCATTAATCCAGGAATCTTGAACATCTTCCGATGTTCTGAAAGTCAGTATCCTGGACGTTCGCTAAAACGTTTTAACTAGGATTCGTGAGGAATTTTATATCTGGAATAATATCTAATTTCGACGAAAGCCTGGCAATGGAGAAGAAATTGATCCAGAGTTTCACTGCACACTCCAAATGATCTACTCCCCAAGACAGAATTTTGTATTTTTGTTCCAGGAATCCAGTGTGTCCATTTAGAATACGTACCATCATAGTTACTTCGGACTTGGTCTTCACGTCCTCTTTTCGTTAGGGTTAGCCCATATGATATTTGAGGTTCTACTGTTTCATTATTACAAATTGCCGTAAAAGATTATCTCCATTATCCATAATTTTAATTTAGTCCTCATTGCGCCAAAATAGTTTGCCTTTGTTAGGTTAACTTCCTCAAAAACAATCAAACTATAGATCGCAATTTTGAAGATAATTCAATGAAATTTGGTACATGATCTTCTATTGTCCCAGGGACGAAACCTATTGAAAATGGTTAAGATCGTTCCATTATTTCACCTAGCCCCCATACAACTGAACCCCCCAATAGGGCTTGTAAACCTTGTAATCAAACTACAAGTCGCAATTTTAGAAATAATTCAATGAAATTTGGCACATGATATTTTATGGTACCGTAGATGAAGCATATTGAAAATGGTTAATATCGGTCAATTATTTCACCTAGCCCCCATACAACTGAACCCCCGAATAGAGCTTTTAAACTTTGTAATCAAACTACAGGTCGCAAATTTGGAGATAATTCAATGAAATTTGGGACATGATATTTTATGGTACCGTAGACAAAGTCTATTGAAAATGGTTAACATCGGTCCATTATTTCACCTAGCCTCCATACGACTGAACCCCCCGAATAGGGCTTTTAAACTTTGTAATCAAACAACAGGTCGCAATTTTGAAGATAATTCAATGAAATTTGGCACATCTTTTATGTCCACAATTCTATTCATATGACCCTAGCCCCTATGAAAAGCCCCCATCAAAATTTCACTTAAATGTCCACAATTTTATTCAACAATAAACGGCTTAAGTATGTATATCTGAGGCAAGGTACAATTCAATTTAAATGCTTTATCATGGCAAATAAATCACATTATATTTTTGTCAAAGGTGTAGGGTATTATATGGTCGGCCTCGCCCGACTACAATTTCTTACTTGTTATTTCTTTCTAATTGAATCATTTTCCAACCTGAACATTTTGCTGGGATATTACATTATGCAGACGTTAACAACGTTACAACAAAAAATGGCATTGCAATAATCATAAAAGTCATACCAACACGTGTTCATAACTTTGGTTGCGGAAATGGAGTTTGTGTTTAAGAACAAGAAGTGCGTGCCAGCGCTTGGTGTTGTAATGAATATTAAGGAAAATAACTAAACATCAGCGCCCAGCACCATAAGGATAATGAGTTGATTATGAATATTGAAAATGAAAATGAAAGAAAACAGCACTCGATAATGAAAAAAAAACACCCAAGAAATGTGCTTTTTAAAGAGAGCGACAAACGCACCACATAAAATATTGAGTGTCTCTATAACATCCGTTGGCATTTAACGACATCCTTGAACAGGAACAGGGAGTCAACATCATCAACTTTTTGCGCATCAACGCATCAATATAAATCTATGGACTATTGAATATGAATAGTACTTTTAAATGATCCTTCTATAGTACTAAGTACATTGTTCAAAAGTACAAACAACTACCGTTACTCATCAACATACCGTCCGGTGATGATGATGATGCGGAGGAGTAGGACGAAAATTGAAAGAAGAAATATATACCTACTATATGGAAATAGAAAAAAGGGAAGCATCCTGTTGGCATCACCAAAAAGGAATAGAGAAACAAAAATAGCAAACAGCACATTTGTGTCATTTAAGTGCCCCAGTAATCTCTTAAGTGGGGAACTACGCATGCAGAGCGTGTTGCTGCATATAAATTATGGACATTTTACAACAAATTCAAACAAACATCACCCATACAACTACATCCTTGTTGTAACGAAGAAATTTAAAGGATTTTTCTGATGGTTCAAAATTATGACAACAACTTGTGCATCAAATTGTTGTTTTTGTTGTTGTTTGTTACTAACAGTTGGCAACTTTTGTTTGTTTATTTCTATTGAATACTTCGTTTAGTCTATTTCAGCTCTATCTTCTGTCTCTCTATGAATCCTGTATTCTTTATGGTATTAGTATATGATTATGTCCGTATATTTGCTACTGTATGTTTGTCTTTGTTTGTAAGGATTTTCGTTCCATTAAGGGATAAATGTTGTTTCAAAATATTGAAAGCATTTTATTTTAATTGTTTTTCAAATTATAATTTAAATGGATAACAATTCGTCTATCATTTTGCCCAAAAACAAATAACAACAACAGCAAATATTTATATGAAAAGAACATACACACATATAGTACCAAATTAAAGGACACCAATAAAATGTACATATATTTTTTTGTTGTAAAGCAATTTAAATAAGACCCACAATACTTGAGGGAATTTTTTACATACAAACACATTACAATTACAAATACTTGTTTAAAACATAAATGCATATGCATGAATTCTTTACATTGATTGTAAATATGCGAGGGTGGTTACTAAATCTCATATAAGAGTAGATTTCAGATAGCATTACGAATTCTTTCGCAGCTGGACTAATTAAACAACTAATCGTAGAAAGACTATAAACACTCGATTTAAGAAAAAATCTCCCTGGAAAAGACCTTTTCGTATCCAGCTATCACCCAGGCTTTCATCTAACAGCCTGCACGGTTCCGAACTATACTCAACAATTGTCTCCCGAATAACAATCAACAATCGCCGTCAGAACAACATTAAACAATCGTCTCCCGAACAACATTCCACAATAGTCTCCCATACAACTTCATTGTTCTATTATCATCGTTGAACAATCGCCTCCCGAATAATCATCGTCTAACATTCTACTCCTGATTCAGGAGAGATACAAGCCGAGACAGCTTAAATCGGCTGGCCGCCGGTAATATTTTGCAAGCCACGCCGACTTCTTTCGGCTCAAAAGCTAAGCCCGCTTAAACGTAGTCGCTGATAAACATTGGAATCGCACATGTATTTCAGAAAATAATTTCACCAATTTGAACGGAGTTGCCACCATTTAAGAATTTTCTTTCTTGATTTTGTTATAATTTTGTAAGTTTATAGAAAACTATGTATTTCTGAATAGGTACATTTTATTTTGATTTCCTTTTTCATTTACTTAATCCTAGAAAAATTTAATTTTCATAACTAATACTAATGTAAACAAAAACACTGGCCAACACAGACCTACTCGCACATTCATTGACAATTTAAATCTAAAACCCTGCAGTTAAAGAATGGATAATTTTCACATGACATTATTGGCAAAATTATTGGTTAACGGTGGTTAACTGGTGGCAAGTATAGAAATACATACATATGTATATTCTTAGTTATGTTTATTTTCAGATCAAAACAGGAAATATTCCTGGTCGTCATTTCATTCCAAGGCGATCTAGAATTGTCTGTCCGTATGTCTTTGGATTGCATCCAGAAAAGGTAATATTTTCTACAAATATTCTCTTATGATAAGATTTGTTCGGAATTGAAAATATGAAATGAAGTTAGAAATCGAGATAAAATTGTCCATAAGTTCGCTTTTACAACCACATATTGTGTTGTAAAGTATCGGACCCTATTTAACCCACATATAAGATCTCCTTTGGAAAATAACGTTAACGATCATAAATGCCTTAATAAAACAAGATAGCAAAGGAATTTGACATAAATACGCTTTCTATATACCAAAATCTACTTTACCAAATATCATGAGAATCGGTACATAATTGACCATATCGCACATATAACTCCTTTTTCCCGAAATCTGTTTATTGTGTACTAGTTAGCGGTGAAAATATTGTGGAATTAGGATAAAATTGGAAAAATTGACATTGTCTAAATTTTAAACTGCAGGGTCTATTTCAATTTACACTCATGTGTGTTAAATTTGTGCAAAATCTAATTGTAGATATCTTTAAAAACAGAAAAACGCATAAGAAATCAGTATGAGAAGTGGGGTTTATTAAAATAGTTTCAAGTTATTCATATAGCGATTAAATTTCTGTTACTTATCCCAATATACATACTGGTACAAGCAAAAAATGTTCCAAAGGATATTACATTCTAGAAGTAGATCACAAATATTCCCTATAGGTAAGATTCGTTTGAACGATATTTACCTAACTTTCCCCGAGTCGGGGACCCCGACATCCTGGAATACTTATATAGATTAAGGCAGCAATTTCAATGGAATTTTGCACAAGTACTTTTATGTATTGTAAAGTATCGAACCATAATTGATCCTAGCCCCTATACAAAGTAACATTAGCCATAGTTGTCCTTATCCCCCTTCTGAAAATAACAACGCTACGAATTGACTTAAAAATACTAGTTAGCGGTAAAATTAGACAGAAGATAGTTTTACGGGAACTAAAATCTCTCTAAAAAATTTCATGAAGATCCGTCCATATGGAATCCATCCCTCTATATGATCCAATGGAGTGTCATAATGTTCAATGTCGTAATATTCATGGATATTATTACACAACAAAAAGTATCACAATTAGGGATATCAAACGGGAAATTTCGATTCCCGAAAATCCCGGTATTTTTAAAAATGAAATCCCAGACAAAATCGACACTTTTCAATGTCGAAATAAAGACGATATATTTAGACGCCAAAGTAGAAAGCTTCACAAGTGCCCTGGTTGAATAATTCGAGGACAGCTGAAAACTGACCGGAAATTAAAATGGATACACCACATAGAGGATAGGATCAACAATGCACATCGGTGCTGAGCGATATGTAGGAGAACTATTGGCATAAAATGGGGTATTAGTCCTACTATGCCATATTGGCTTTAAAAAATGTAATTAGACCAATTCTAGCTTATATAATCTGGTGGACTTTTTTGGACAAAAAGTGTAATATCAAACTACTACAGGATGTTCAGCGAACAAGCTACTTGGGTATAAGTGGTGCCATGAGTACTACATAAACTAAGGCTCTGGAAACGTTGCGAAATATTCAACACATTGACACATATTAAAGATATAAGGCGGCACTTACAGCCGAACGGCTCATATATTTAGGCGAACTGATCAAATGCGATTAAAGGACACTTCATCAATGTATATTGGATGCATTGAAAGGCTATACACAATTATCGGATCGCCCTTGTAGTAATAAAACGATGGGTAGAACCACAAATATCATATGGTATGATCCTAATGAGAGCAAGAGTAGAAATATCCTCAAAATTATCAAGTCTAAGGTTAGAATGATGGTATGTATTCTGAGTGGACACACAGAATTACGGGCAGTATTTCAAAGTTTCCCACATATTACGGGCACAGCTATACAAAATTGGACGTGTGGACTCAGATGAATGTAGAGCATGTGGAGAGGACAGTGAAACTCTGGAGCACTTTCTTTGCCACTGTCAGGCATTCGTCAAAGTTAGATCCAAATATCTTGGGAGTGATTCCGGATATATCATTCCTTACAAACACGGATTGGAAAATTATAAGGAATTACGTCCAGGAAACTGAGTTTCTGAACATTGAAAGATAAAATATTCAGTTAAATCTAAGACTAAATCAACATACAAATACACCGAAATGTAAAACCTCTCCGCCTGGCCGAAGGCCTTCTATACAGGTCACTTTTTTAAAAGAATCCTCAGTGTAAAGAAGTGTGCCTCTTTCCTGAATTCTAAAGAAAAATTGCAATAAGTTTTAAAAGTCTCACAGTGACACTGATTATTAAATTGTCATAACATCTAATAACACTACGAGTCTTTTTGGTGTGTCGGACATTATCAGGAAAGGAGTCATTTTCTGCAAACATAATCAAATATTTCAATACATTAGTGAATTTTGGACATTATGTCAGTTTTAAATGAGTCATAATGACACGATGATATTTTGGTATGATAAAGATATATAGAATTTAATTTAAAAAATAGTTTTATTAAATTTTGATACTTTCTACCGATCTGGTCAGCTTATAATCTTTATTGATTTTATCATTTAAAACAAAAACTGTTTTTTTTTTTTGTTGCAAATTTAATATTGGGAAATTTATACTAAACATCAATAAACTTTTAATTGAATTTACTGTGAATTTAGTTTGTAAAACAATGTGTGAACAGAACAAAAAAAAAATTGCCCATTAATGGACCTGAAAATATAAATAAATAAAAAATACAAATATTTGTCTATGTCAATTAAAGTGAAATTGAAATTTACATTGTACTTGTAAATGAACATCATTTGACTGTAGTAGGTAATTTTTAATCAATGATATTTGAAAATTTTATAAAAATTTTCATCCACTTAGCAGACGTACATACATACGTACATAAATAAGTATGATGTAGTATTTACTCGTACAATGAAATAAATGTGTAAATATTGCAAAACGTCATACAATGATTATTGAATAAATAAATATGGATATTTTTTTATAATTTTGTAGTTTACTATTGTATTTTAAATTGTTTTTGCTGGATTCACAGAGATATCTTCTTTCATGTCAATATGTATTTTAAAAATTTAACAGTAATATGTAAATTCAAAGTTTGTCAAGCCTAACTATAGAATAGCAAATGTCTAACAAATAATTCAGATACTTAAAGATCCAATTTCTACTCTTAACCATTAAAGTAATAAAATATTACTTTGGCTATATATTCGTTCTATACATGATCAGAAAGGGGTCAGCTATTTTGGCATACTCTTTAACCTAGTTAAATTTGTGCTGCATGCTCTACTGGTGAATAGTTAAAAGGCATATGTCATAAGCCTAGTGTATAGCTTAAAGCCTACTATTGAAACCCCATGTAATACCATTAGATTCTCGAGTCGCAGCTATCAAAATTGTGTCCATCGGTTCATTATTTCAGCTAGACCCCATACAACTGAACTGAGCTTTTGAGCTCACGACAAAAATAGACACAACTATGTCTGATGAGTTTGCTGAATTTCATAATGATAAGGTTTCATTTGGCCCTAGCTCCCATAAAATCACGCTAAGCACTAATATCGCAATAAATTTCAGCACAAATAGTAATCATAAATTCATCAACCAAATTATATAGGGTTCGGTCCATATTTGTCCCCAGTCTCCATATAAATTCTCTTTCAGAATATTAGTTTTTCGTCAATAAATTGCTTAACTGGTGTAGGGTATCATATGATATTCCAAGCCCGACTATGCTTTCTTACATAGGTATATGTAATTTTGAAATGTAGTTTTACTTCTTTAAGAAGTGGTGTTTCCCAAACGTAAGAAAAAGATCGACCAGAAGCTCCAAAAAGTTCGAAGATCAAAGAATTGGAAGGCTTATTCTACTCCTTGAAATCTATAAAAGAAAATCATTATTGCATAAAATCATAAAATAAAAAGATCGTACGTGAAGGACAACCAGTCGAATCGGCACCAAAGCCGAATATCCATGGCGCTAAGGTACTGCTGTATAAGAGCTGAAAAAAAAAACAAGTTAAGCCATCACAGGATTCTGCAACTGATTCCATTTTTAACCCAGAGACCAAAGTAAACTTTTCTAAAGGCTAGAGTAGCGCTGAATCCGAATAACTCTGCTGATAGCTCGGCAACAAACACAAGCCTGATCGTCCTTAAAAAATAATAGCGATTGATTTGTAAGACAAAGTGTAGAAGTCCTTTTGATATTTAACAAATGTGACATAGATCCTGAGAGCGTTTACATAGGTATGTATATGTATGGTTAAGTCTGAAGCCAAAATACTAAGAGTAAGAGTGCAAGGCGCAGTCAAAATCTTGTTATTCCGAATGTGATCATGATCACTAGGGTTATATGCCCATATTTGGAACAGAGACGTTGCCCTCTCTGTAAATATTTAAAAGGCATTCTAAAATATCCGATTTTATGCGGACTTTAAAATATGATATCTAGTAACTAAAGTCAGTAGGGTTCTAAACTGTTTTATGGTCAAAATTATTAAACCTGAGCTTTGTATCTCTGAACATATTTTGTTCCTATTTTGAACGTTTGAAAACATCGCCCTAATAATGTGAAATCTACCACTAATCTGATACACTTAAAATATTTTATACAAAATACAAACAAAAATCATTTAAATATTTAACTTATTTGGTCCAAAAAAAAAAAACTACGTATGGGTTGATTACATTCCCCTTAATTTCTATTACTTTGTTCTACACATTCCCCTTCTATTGCAAACATATTTCTTTTATAACAGTTTCAAGTTATGTGGAACTTATTATTTGTTATACAAACGTTAAATACACAATGCATTTCCCCTTATTTACCCTTAAATATAAAACATTTATTTAGTTTCACACTAGATGGCGCTAAAGGTATTAAAAAATATTGATTTTATTGTGAATAAAAGTGGAATGCAAGAGAGAACAATTTCGTCCACAGTATGGATTTTAAATGTAAACATATACGGAGTAATTTAGGGGTTTGAAAAGGCCGAATGTAACAAGTGTCTGTTACTGAAATTGATACTAGAGTTTGGCCAAATCACTTTGATGATGAAGAAGTGTAAGACACAGTGTTATAAAAATTGATACAATTAGATTTTTTTTGCTTACAATGGACCTAAGTTAGTAAGTTAGTTAGTTAGTTAGTTAGTTAGTTAGTTAGTTAGTTAGTTAGTTAGTAGTTAGTTAGTTAGTTAGTTAGTTAGTTAGTTAGTTAGTTAGTTAGTTAGTTAGTTAGTTAGTTAGTTAGTTAGTTAGTTAGTTAGTTAGTTAGTAGTAAGTAGTTAGTTAGTTAGTAGTAGTAGTTAGTTAGTTAGTTAGTAGTTAGTTAGTTAGTTAGTTAGTTAGTTAGTTAGTTAGTCGTTAGTAGTTAGTTAGTTAGTTAGTTAGTTAGTTAGTTAGTTAGTAGTTAGTTAGTTAGTTAGTTAGTTAGTTAGTTAGTTAGTTAGTTAGTTAGTTAGTTAGTAGTTAGTTAGTTAGTTAGTTAGTTAGTTAGTTAGTTAGTTAGTTAGTTAGTTAGTTAGTTAGTTAGTTAGTTAGTTAGTTAGTTAGTTAGTTAGTTAGTTAGTAGTTAGTTAGTAGTTAGTTAGTAGTTAGTTAGTTTAGTTAGAGTAGTTAGTAGTAGTTAGTAGTTAGTAGTTAGTAGTTAGTTAGTTAGTTAGTTAGTTAGTTAGTTAGTTAGTTAGTTAGTTAGTTAGTTAGTTAGTTAGTAGTTAGTTAGTTAGTTAGTTAGTAGTTAGTTAGTTTAGTAGTTAGTTAGTAGTTTAGTTAGTTAGTAGTTAGTTAGTTAGTTAGTTAGTTAGAGTTAGTTAGTTAGTTAGTTAGTTAGTTAGTTAGTTAGTAGTAGTTAGTTAGTTAGTTAGTTAGTTAGTTAGTTAGTTAGTTAGTAGTTAGTTAGTTAGTTAGTTAGTAGTTAGTTAGTTAGTTAGTTAGTTAGTTAGTTAGTTAGTTAGTTAGTTAGTTAGTTAGTAGTTAGTAGTTAGTTAGTAGTTAGTTAGTTAGTTAGTTAGTTAGTAGTTAGTTAGTTAGTTAGTTAGTTAGTTAGTTAGTTAGTTAGTAGTTAGTTAGTTAGTTAGTTAGTAGTTAGTAGTTAGTTAGTTAGTTAGTTAGTAGTTAGTTAGTTAGTTAGTTAGTTAGTTAGTTGTAGTTAGTTAGTTAGTTAGTTAGTAGTTAGTTAGTTAGTTAGTTAGTTAGTTAGTAGTTAGTTAGTTAGTTAGTTAGTTAGTTAGTTAGTTAGTTAGTTAGTTAGTTAGTTAGTAGTTAGTTAGTTAGTTAGTTAGTTAGTTAGTTAGTTAGTTAGTAGTTAGTAGTTAGTTAGTTAGTTAGTTAGTTAGTTTAGTTAGTTAGTTAGTTAGTTAGTTAGTTAGTTAGTTAGTTAGTTAGTTAGTTAGTTAGTTAGTTAGTTAGTTAGTTAGTTAGTTAGTTAGTTAGTTAGTAGTTAGTTAGTTAGTTAGCTCATGTTTGATGTGTTAAGATATAATATTCCTGCAGCTGCTTTGAATCACGCAATTATTTATTAGAATTTGATGATCAAAATCCCGACTTTTACAAACATTCACATCATGACATACTGCATGATAACTTAGTACGGTACCTATCAAGTTTCTTAACATTGTCCTGATTATACTAACAAAATGCATGTTCTAAAGGAAGTATGTATAGATATAGATATAAGCATTACAATTAGTATTAAATATTTATTCCTTTTAGCATGAAGGTAAACTTCATGTGTTTCTAGTCAATACCGAATTCAACACTAAATTTGGGTTTAATTTCCGTTTCTCCTGACAAATCGAAATAAATGACTTTAATTCCTGTTCAAATCACACAAAAGAGAAAATGAAAATAAAAACACAACAGCAACTATAAACGGCAACAAAATCTGGGTCAATCCATTAAAATTAAATACAAAAATTTGTTGTTATCAGAAAAAACACGGAAATAACAATATACGTAACGACACCAAAACAACAAAAACAAGAGTTAAAAAATAAAACATTTGACTAAATATCTGGAACAATGATACGAAAATCATAAAAAAGGAAGCAAAAACAAAAAAAATATGTATAAAATAAAAAAGTTATTAATCAAGCTTACAAAATCGTAGCAGCGGATAACAATGACGAAGACGACAACGATACACTGGAAAAGAACATACATCATCTTCATCAGACATTCCTTTATACATAAAAATATTTATACCTTACTGTTTGTTTGGTTTGGTTTTCCTTGCTTTTTAGGTTAAGGATTCCAGAGCATGGATTACTCCTATAGAGTCAGCAGTATTCATCATTTATATACGGAAATATGTATGTATTTGTGTACATCACATGGAGATAAATGACTGCTACTGTGGGGTGTAAGCAAAAAGTTTTACCTGGCCATCTGTTTTTTGTCTGGTTTTAGTGTCAAAACATCTCTGCTATAGTCTTCACCAGATTTTAGGGGTGAGATAAAAATTAACAAAAGTTTCGATACGCATTAGTATGGGGGGATATGATGGCTTATTGAACATTCATGTCGAACAGTTCCTCTGATGCAGTTATTTGTTTTGTTCTTGTAAAAAGATGTGTTAATTTCGATTATTTTTGTTTGTTAATGAATATTTTGAAGTTCGATTATGATGTCGTGCTATGTATTAAAGCTCAAGTTCCTTCAATAATAAGTGATTTCAAAGAATCAAGATCAATTTCTATATTAGTTTAGGTTTATAGGATGATGTATACTACATCAAATCCGAAGAAATACACCTGGCCCACTATTGGGCCTATTGTGCGCTCCTTTTAATGGAAAATGTTTGTTCACTGAGTGTCCGATGTTCAGAAACTCAGTGTTCATGAGAGATGTTATATCCGGAATAATGTCATTCCCAAGATATTTGGATCTAATTTCGGCAAAAGCCAGACAATGAAAAAGATAGTGCTTTAAAGTTTCGCTGTCCACTTTACTTGCTCAATATTCATCTGAATCCACTCGTTCAATTTTATACAGCTGTGTCCGTTATCCTGTGTGGCCACTCAGAATATGAAATAACCTCAGACTTGCTCATTTTTTGGAGGCTTCTCGTCCTGCACTCGTTAGGGCCACCCCATCAGTTATTCCAAAAGACCTTAAATTATTTCGAGCTTCCTCCCTTTAAAGCTATTAATTCGCTCTTTCGTTGCTGACTACTCTCGACTAGAGCTTTACTACAATTCAATTTATAATTTTTATCGCCCCGTCGGTCAATGTGTTAAGCCCTCTTGGACCCATATTTATTCTGATCCAATTTACGCATTCCGTTATTGCTCGCTGGTAGATTTCTGTTTCTGGGTCTTCTTGTATATCTTATATACATATGTTTCAATGGATGTAATATCCAGAGCCATGTTCAAAATAGTGCTCATACCCAAGCAGGACTTTTTATCCAAAAAAGTCGACCAGATTTCACAGACCGACAAAATTTTAAAAAAGTCGAAACCTTGAGACCCTTTTAGAAGTTTCTTAAGGATTAAGCAACGCTGAATCCAAATCTGACCTCAGATTTTCTCCATCACATCTGAGATTTGAGATATCGTGTCCTTTAGAAAAATATACTTTGGTCTCTGGGTTAAACAATTTTCGGCCTGTGTTATTGAAGCATACGCTAACATTGGTCCAATTACAAAGCCCTTGTGTGATAGTAGAACTAAGGTCCCATTTCATGCCTATGAAATCGGGCCCAGCACCGATGTACCTTGCTGATCCTATCCTCTAAAGTTCCGTCCAGTATTACAACTAAGTACTTAACACTGTATGTAACCGGTATCAACTTGCCCAGGAAACAGGGGTTCAATATACATACTTAGAAATTATTGTCTTGTTCAAAGATGCAATTCCGTCTTCGGCGGGTTAACATTGAGCCCAGCTCAAGGTCGTATTCAAGGCCACTTCAGCCCTGCTACACAAGTAATTTGTATTCGTTCCCCATAGAAGTATTACGACATCGTCCGCGTAGTACACATGACTAAGTCCTTAGGAGGTTATTAATAGTAGTAGCCCAGAGTAAAGGGGCAAAATATCACCCCGTGGTATAGCGCAAAATTCGATTTTCCTGATAGTTATATCGTACATCTGGCAGCTAATCCATCTGTTCTTTAGCATGTAGTTAATCCAGTAACGGAGCACCCAGTCAACATAAAACTGGTCTAAGGATAGGATAAGAGTATCAGTGTCTACGTAATTAAAGTAAATAAAGTTTGTTATCGAAGGATTCACCTATAAAGTAGACAAATTATTATGCGTTTTACTAATCTTACTGAAACACCCTTTTCAATCTGACAAAAAGACAAACAATCGGACAAATGCATAGACATACTAACGGACAGAAAGAGGGTGAGAGTGTTGGAGGAGGTGGAGGAGTAAGAAGCGAGATAGAGTAACATACAAAACGCAAAACTACATTTTGATAAATTATCCTGTTCACATGTCATTGTGATGGAAATGTTGCATAAATTTATTGTATTTGCTGTATGCGATACATACCAATCACTTTACGTGTTAAACATGATGGAATCACATACAGACACAAATATACCTGCAAAATTCAATAGTCACACACACACACACGCACACATAAATACATACAAATAACCATTATTTCTTCGTGTTAAACAGCATGAAAGATTCCTTTAATTTTTGCAAAAACCATCAGAATCATTATTGAATGATAAATATCGATTGTTTTGGTTTTGACGAAATTCGAGAAGTGAGAGAAACATACTTTGAAATGTAGATTGGAAAGAATAACTAAATTTGTTTAATTTAATGAAATTTGAAATGGTGTTTATATAGCAGGCAACAACGAACGAGAATCCAGATCTTACAGGAATAGGAAAAGGTCTTAGGGTTCAAAATTTCTATTTACCTATAAGACTTAAAGAAATACTTTTTTTAAAATACTTAAAGATTCTCTATTATAAATACTACTTAAGAATTCCGATGTCTTGTCGAAATATTCCCAAAGTAGGGTGTACACAATCTCATTAATCATTTTTATTCCTTAAGAGTCCCAATGTCTGTCATACCCTCTTCTATATGAGTATATCGATTTTGTTTGATAAAAATCCAAAACAAAATACTTGTAAATATTCACATCTGGATTTTGCACAATTTGTTATTTACATTTGTTTATACTTATTTTCTTTTATTAATCATTTTATTATTCATTCTTTCAAAGTTTTTGGTGTCTTTGATTTGTACGACTTTATATGGTTATGGGATAACTACAGACACATACATTATGTTGTTGTTGCCGTTTTTATCATCAAAAATATATCGACAAAAACATAAACAAAATTAATGATCTTAAAGAATTCATTCATTCGTATCCAGCCAAGTTCACAGAACCACGCAGGTTACAAATGTATCTTATAAATATGTATGTACACAACAATGTCTGACTTTAAATAAGTTTCATTCTTAAAACTTGTCTGTATGCCTTCTTATGACTGTTCGATGTCTGTTGTTTTTAAGAGATTGTGAATTGAACTTGGATAAAAATTAATGTTGCATATTTAACTTGTTGCAAAATGTAAATAAATAAAGTTTGTCATCGTAAATATAAAATCGCACATAATACATACATATGCATGAAATTGTCTTGACTCGCGTAGTAATGCTCAATGTACATACATATGGTATCGTTTAATATATCGATATGTAGGTGGTGGTTATGAAGCATGTACTAAAAATAATGGAAATCTAAAGCCTTTATTTCAGTACTAATAATGTTTAAATATCAAGGACTAAAATTCAGTGAAAGACATACATATCTACAAGTGTTAATGTGGTCCTACTAATTTAGGTACCCAGATCTGAAGCACTTATCTTACTGTATTATAGGTAGTAGCAAGTCTAAACGAATAAGCCGTAGTTAACCGATTCAGAACTGAATCACCAGATTGTACTTCATAACAGTCTATAAGCCATAGTTAACCGACAAAAGCTGAATACCTAGAATGTCGGAAACAGTTGGCAGCAGTTGACATTTCCGCTTGAAAAAACGTCTTAAGTCAGAATAAAATTTTGATTCTATATTCCTTAATAAAGATGTCATCATTCACTCTATCGCCCATTTGGGCTATCCGTGCAGCTACACATACATACATATATGTAGTTCCCAGTGATGGAAGAGATAATTCATCTAAAGTCCTTCTTAAAGAATGGCTTTGAAAAACTATAGTAAATATTGTTGTAGGAGTTTTGAATGATATTTCGTATTCCAGAGGAACCAGTTCAGTAAAGAGAATAGCGCCTTTATTGTCGTTGCTCTCAAAAAGTCAGTTTAGTCTACATCAGTTTCGATTATAAATCACTCTACATTCTGGACTATATATCAGTAAATAGTCTTGACTGAAGATCAGTCTATAGTATATAATTATATCTATAGTCTCACCTATAGATTAGTCTATAGTCTAGACTACAGATCTGCTTATTGACCATCTTGACTATAGTTCAGTCTACATTAACTACTGCATAGTAGTCTACTATGGTCTAGACTATATGTCAGTCTATGGTTTTGACTGAAGATTTGTTTATAGTCTTGCCTATTGAGTAGTCTATAGTCTCGACTATAGATCAGTCAATAGTGTTGACCATGGATCGGTCTATAGTAGCAAATATATGTAGATCAGTCATAGTCTCTTCTATATATCATTCGATAGTCTCTTCTATAGGTCATTCGATGTTCTCTTCTTAGAACTCTCTGTAGTCTCTACTATATATCTGTCTACGATCTCGACTATAGACCACTCCATAATCTAGAATATACATAAGTCGATGGTCTCTCCTACAGATGAGTCTAAAGTCTTTACTATAGATGATTCTATAGTCTATATCATATATATCAGTTTTTAGTTCTTACTGTAGATCAATCTAAAGTCTCGGCTATAGACGAAGAAATATTCTCGACTATAGATCATGTTCGACGATAGACCAGTCAAGACTATAAATCAGTTTATATTCTTGACTTTAGATGAATCTACAGTCTCGATTATAGTCTGGACTATCAGTCTATAGTCTCGAAAATCCCAATATATGTCAGTCTATGGTCTATTTTATACATCTACAAGAACTGTAAAGGTTAACTAAACTACATGTTATGCAAAGTCAACGGAGGAGAAAAGGCGTTGACTCGGCATCAAGCATGACTGATCAAATAATAACAGTACTTAAAACCACTCGAGACGCTTCAATGGCAATGAAAAAGTCGATGAACAGATGTAAGGGAAATTATTGGTGGAATGATCCATAGCATTATTGAAAAAGAAGTGGTCGAAGATCAGAATGCTGCACCAAAGAAGCAGATATAGTCCGAACAATTTAAAATTGAGAGACAATTAATTACTGCAATCAAGATTAATTGCTGTGCAATGTGATACAGAAAATGGAGACATATAGTAGCCGATAAATAGCTAACCTGCCCCTGGAAGCAATAAATATTGTTGATACGACTTTCAACGATACCAATAGCTGATCTGTTGAGTCTTATCTGAGATGGAGCTTCAAAACCTGGAGGATTCTACAACATTAACCCCCATTTTCATCAACTCCAGTTATCGTTTAACTGGTAGTTATTCTTTCAGTTAAGACAATTTTTGTATGAGAACTGTCAATATAACTGAACTTGGTAAAAATGGGTGTACAAGTTCTAGAAATTAGTATAGGTTTTGTACAATTTGTTTGTTACTTAATCAAACATTGAGTAATCCAGGCTTCCTTGTGGTTTTGAGCTTTTGTTGTAGCAGGGACTTCGTGATTACTGTAAATAAATCAGATTAAAAGTGTGCCATTACTAGACTCCTTATGAGTAATACTGAAATTATTTAATTGTATTTGTAAATAAGTTCTTGAGTAAGTACAAGTCATAACCATACCCGATTTATACCCCGGATTTTGTTTAATCCGAGCAAGAAAGAACTTCTCTCATTGCAACTCTTACCTTCCAAGAATAATGTTTATAAACTCATTGCTCACACAACCAATTGGCGTATAATCATAAACTTGTCATGTGATATGGAACTGATTGAAAGATTTTCATTTTTTGAGGACACCACATGAAACTTCAAATGTTGCATAAAATACTGTAATAAAGTAACGCCTTCTCTTGTGTGTGTCAGTTTTGAAATGTTTTGCTTGATAACACTGCAGGTTATTTGAATGATGGTTCTAATGATGAATGATCTCGTTGCGTTTTCTTGATTCTTTAGCTGTAAGAACATGTAGTCATTTTGGTTTGTCGCACAACAGGAGTTATCGTAATGTTCTTTACATTTTTTTGTATTTCCAGTTAAAATTTATTTGTTTTTCGTTTTTTTTTTGTCATTGAAAATCACAATCCTACTGGTATGTTTATGAGAGTTGGGCTCGTGTTCATACCACATGTCCCGCTTGTTTGTACCAATTCAAGTAATTGTGTTTTTTTATTCTTTTACGATCAAATTCATATTTTTATTTTTTGTAAAGTTAATGTTCTTTTATATTTCTTGGTTTTTAAAATTTTGTCAATTGTTGTCTTTTTTATGAGCCCTTTGCAAAGGCGTCAAATTATTTATTAGTTTCTCTTTATGTATTGTTCATCACTGTAAAAGGGGCCTGGAAATTCGTTTCAAATATATTTTATACAAAAAAATTTAAATTGCTGTCATGCTGTGCGTTTTATTTTCAAATTTAGTTCTTATTTATTTTAGAAGTTCTTTATTTAAAGTCAATTTAAAATTTTATTGCATTTCATCGGTCTGATTAAATTATTAAAAAGAACATAATTTCTGTTTTGTTTGTGTAAGAAAATTATTACTTGAAGAATAAAATTAATAATTTAGTTAAAATTATTATCGTTATTTATCAGGGGCGGAGAATATAAAAGGGGGGAGAGTGTTGGTTTGATTTTTAAGAATGCGATCTTAAACCCATATGACTTTAACGCTCATAACTGGCTTTAAAATGTCGGTTAATGATGAAATTCTAAACAAAAAAGTTTTTAGAGAAACCTACTACTTGACTCCAGTACGATTCACCGGGGATACAGGGTGATCAAATGCTTGGAAGAACTTTCAAAGGATTTTCTCAGCAAGTGCATCACTAAGATTACCGGTGCTTGGGTGATTTTAAGTCTTTAACTAATCCCTGCTGAGAAAATTCCCATGAGACCTTGTGCAAGAGTTTGGTTACAAATGATAACCTCTGAAGCACCCATGTTGAATGGTCTATCATCCGCACAGGGCAAGGGGAAGGGCCTAATCCTCGCCAACACAGAATCTAGCTCTGTTGAAGTAGGAGTAGTTAGGGCGCCAAAGTGAAGGTGTTCTTGCTTAAAGGTCGCGGACTCAGAAGTAAATTAGCAAAAAATCCATTGTTAATTGGATCACCGTAACATTACACTTATTTCATCCCACAGCGCCAGTTCTGCTTACCAAAAGTGGCCGACTGGGCATATTATATCACAACTACAATCTTCATACTAAGAAAGGTGAGATTCTTACCTATTTTGGACGCAGCTTAGCTCGGAGAACTTAACAGTCACAAAAGTATATCTACCGCACAACAGTAGCTTCATTATTTCCTTAAGCTATATGTAGCTCCGGTAAGAAAACAACATTAAATTTTACGAATCAGTTGCAAGTTGGAGGACATCCAATAAAAAGTCTTTCTCATACCACAATTTCATTCTCTTCGGTATTAGATTAAAAAAACACTACAGAGAAAACGCTTAAAAGAAACCCAAGAAGAACCGATTAGTTCATGTACAAAATGGGTTGATGATTCAATAGCTGATCTTTAAAAGATAGAGGAAAACTTTAGCAAAGTTTTAATCAAAACTTTCGAATTTTGCTGCCAAATCACTAACGCAAAGAAAAGCTTTCCTTTATGATGGAATTCGGAGCTATCTAAGCTACGTAAAGATATACGAAGAGCCTTTAACACATGCTTTAACACATACGAAGAGCCTTTAAGCCATACAGCGACAAATTAAAAGTGTATAAAAAAGCTATAGTTGACGCAAAAACGACCTCATAGAGAAGCTTCTGCGAATCTAGGACTCTGCTAGACTTAGCCAAATTCTTGCTAAAGGCCAATTCAATCCCACCTATTTTAAAAAGGAATGACACCACTTGGTCAGAATCCTCAGCAGATTCTCTTGATATCCTACTGAATACTCATTTCCCGCGCAATAAAGATGCTGTTTGCTACTGCTATTGATAGCTTCAAATCACTAGAAATCTCAATTCAGATGTTACAATGTGCAAAAGCATCACTCTCAGCCATGGTCGGTCAATGGAAGAAAGGTTAAGATCGTTTTTCGTGGTTTCCAACTAGTCTACATGCCTAAAAGTCAATCTACAGAGATAGCTCTACTCTATGTTTTCCAAGTTATAGAAAGAACCCTCGAATTTAAAGAGTACACTATGGGAGTCTTCTTAGATATAGAAGGTGCTTTAATAACGTAAAAACTTCAACATATAGTATTGAAGAATCTAGAATAGTAACGGCAAGTCTTGGAAATAGTGCCAAGTCCAAGCAAGTGGGACGACGTACACCATAGGGCGGTCTAATATCTCCACTACTCATGGTTGTTGATCCATTTTTTTTGAACTGGACAACATAAAAGTCGTTGCTTAAGAGTACGGTGCTTTGATACTGGTACCAGGTATGATTCCAGACGTGATTAGTGATATTATGTCAAGCGCTCTGGTGTTACTCAATAACTGGGCCACAAAAAGTGGGGTATTAGTGAATTCAAGCAAAACAGAACAGGCCTTGATATCTCTAACGCCGTTTCAGTAACAACTCTGTTGGGTTTTATCAAAAGCTACTACAAGACACCTTATCTCGATTCTTATTGAACTGGGCAACAGAGGGTCAACAGTCGTTGCTTAAGTGGACGGTGTTGTGATACTGGGCAGGTATGTTCCCAGGCGTGATTAGTGATATTATGTCAAGCGCTCTGGTGCAACTCAATAAACTGGAGTCTAGGAGTGAATTACTGGGTCATCCATTGTTAAATGGATATACACAGCTATAGTACGTGCTATTCTCATATACTGATCTCTTGTATGATGGACTTCAACAAAGAAGAAATTTATTGTAGATCAGCTATACAAAGTTCAGAGATTAGCAAGCATATTAGTTGCTTAAGGAACTAGTTCTTCAAAAGCTCTGAATACTATATTGCACATTCTTCCTATAGATCTACATATAATGGATATATGTATCTGCTTGCAGTAAAGCGAGGCTTAACTCATCCAGATGTTAGAGATCAAGAGCGTATGAACATACTAACATTTTAATCTTACTAGATCCAATCTTGAACACAACATACGGACTTATATAGAGTTTTCAAATTCAGAGTTCCTTCTTGGTGCGAGTGATTTAACTCTGAATACTATATTGCGCATTCTTACTATAGATCTTCATATATGTTGGAGATCACGAATGTATGGACATACTAAAATCTAAAGTCTACTAGATCCAATCTTAAACCAACGATCCGACTATATCCCTACATACGGACTTTGATAGAGTTTTGAAAGTCAGAGTTCCTTCTAGGTGTGAGTGATTTAGGGGTAACCTACCAAGTGATTACACCACAACAATCTTTACAGATGGTTCTTGAATGAACTGCGGTGTTGGTCCCGGTGTCTGGAATGTATTTCAGGCTGATATATTTGCGATAATATCAGTCTGGTAACTTTTAAGATTTCAATATTCGTGGCAACATATGAATTTTTGTCGATAGTCAAGCGCCACTACTACCACTTCCCTATTAGTCAGGCAATGCATGAAGGATCTGCCAAGGCTAGGTCGCCTTGATTTGCTCTTGATATATCCAACGCCGTTTCTGTAGAAACTCCGTTAGATTTTATCGAAAGCTGCTGCAAGACTCCTTCAAACTCGAAAAAGACGGGATATATCCAAATTGATAGCAATAATAACAGGACGCAGGGTGCTAGCAGTTGGCTTGAGCTCCTCTTCAGTGAGTACTGTGGCAGTTGCAAAGACAGAGAAACAGTTGACAGTTAACTTAATGACATCTTGAAGTTTATCACGGCATCGTCCTGTCAAAACGGAGTCTTTTCGAATCCATTTGACTGTTCGCGCGCAGTTAACTACCTCGATAACCAACCAACAACCGAAACCTACATTTATTAAACCTAAGTGTATGAGGATAGGCCCCCAAATAAGGCCTCTAACAGAAAATCTGTATATATCTAATAAATCATTCCAAAAGTTTAGCTTAATTTTACTACCTTAAATTTAGGAGTTTTAATAAAAAAATCATGTTATTTACTTTCATCTTTGCGTGTATTGGTTTTACAAGGATCAGTATTACTTTCAAGTAACATGAAGCAAAGAAGTTGTAAATACCAATCTTTGATTCTTACTTCTTGACAAAATTAAACTTTTCAAGTGACAGACAAGAGGACATGCAATACATCATCTATTTTATTTCACATTGTTTTAATTTGTTAAATTAATGTTGATAAATTTCATTTTGTCTCGTTTTCGGTTCCGTTTTTATATGCATTTTACTTAATGTGTTTTAATTAAATTTTAAGAAATCTTTTACAAGCCATTTAGCTCAAAGGACAACAGAGTGAAAATAAAAAAACACAATAGACAGTTGAAAATTGTAAGAAAAAAAAAATCCGGAAGAGAAATTGGTGATGATACTGAAAAAAAAAAAAACATAAAAAGAGAAGAAATACAAACTATTAAAAAAGAAATTATAGTCAGAAATGGACAAGAAGTTTTATTTTGCAACAACTAAACCAAAAAAAAATCTATATAAAAAGAACAAAAAAAACCAAGTGACAAAGTGTGCCAAATTAACGCTTTTCACATTATTTTATAGTATTTTTTTTTCGCTCTTTCATCGTTTAAATTCTACTGCAGTATCAGACATTTAGACATTCACCGAAATTCCTTTTTCCAAACGACCATGGTGGCATGTGGGAGTTTTAAAGTGAAGAACTTTGACGACAGATACAAACCATCAGCAACAGATGCACAAAGTTAAAAGTTAAATAGCTGCTGCAGTAAGTAAGTAGATTTTTTCCACTTTTCATCTATTTCTTTTGGTATTAGTTCTTATATTCCCTTGCAACTATTACAACATTTGTATCTAGAGTATTTAAGCATTCTTCTAATGATGATGAAGGTGGTAAATGTAAAAAAACTGATTCATAGAAAATAAGGGAGTAAAAACTGGATTATATTAGTGTAGAATAAAAACAAAAGAAGCCTGTGAGAATTGTGAAAGAACCATAAAAATGGCCACAACGTTTGAAAGGAGTAGGAAATTAATGGCTAATGAATTGTTGCGACACTTTTGGTTTAATATCGTTTTAAAAATGTTGTAGAGAAAGGTTTAAAAAAAACAGTAGCAGCGCATAATTAAGAAATTAATTTTGTCATTAAGTAATAAAGTGACAGGAAAGTAGAATAGGTGGTGCAGCGTGATAGTGATCATTTAAAGATGAATTATTTCATAATCATTTATGCAGCAAGATGTCATGTTCAACACGGGAAGATATTAGAGTTTTTACCATCTGCCTGATATACTCGAAGAGAAGGAGGATATCAGAGAGAAAATCGTTTTAACTACCATTAACGATGCAATCAAGGGTGTTTGTTACATCATATAAGGATGGAATTTTTCCGGCACTCATTGGATCATTGGTTCGATATAACGAGTCAGGGGATTCACATTGCAAAGACCGTATACCGAGATATATAAACCATCTAGTTAAACACAATACTAACACCCAGACGAAAGTTCGCACTATCACTTGCTACTACGATAGATTGAATATAGTCCCTTCGGAGGCTATCATACTTTCCAACAGTCAGAAGATTCTAAGAGAGCCATAATCGCAGAGAGCCGGGCACAGCAACTTTTGTGACTCAACTTTTTGAGTTTGTTAAAGAGAGTTGAAGAAAAAATGGTAATGGATATCCGAATCCCTATTTCGAGGATAGTAAAATGTTGAAACACTTTCTATGTCACTGTCTTTCATTCAAACTATGTCTGAGATTTTATAACTCTATGGAACACTTTTTCTAACATTGTCTTTCATTGAAACTAGATCTAAGATTTCATATCTCTGTAGAACACTGCTTGCAAAATACTAATGGAATACGTCTAGGAAACTGAATTTCTTCAAACTTTGGACAATATTTTCAGAAATCGCTGTAAAAGGTTTTTCCACCAACGTTTTCCATGAAAAGGAGGGTTCAACGGTTCAAAATCGATCTACTTGGGTGTACTTTGCCATATCTGATAATCTATAACTACTAGAGTAGAAGAGGCTCTGAATACGGCCTTAAGTTAGACTCAATCGAGAGGCCTCAATGTTAACCAGGCGAAAACTAAAATCTGTCTTTTCAAAAGAAAGACAAAAATTTCTCGCATTCCATATACAAAATATGTCGGGAATTTTGATAGTAAGCAAGGAAAGAACTGGAATAAAGTTTTAGATCATTAAATATCCAAGCATTTAGGTGTATCTTGTAATCGGGAAATTGGTAAGGTTTAGCTACTCTATGCTCTTAGATTTAATGAAGGTAGAGCTATGTTGGGACAATAGATGGATTATATAAGTACTACATTTTTCAAGCTTTGACAGCTCGGGAATTTTGTCCTATGAGATTGGCCTCTTATTCTCCAGACGTCAACATTAACAGTTGAAAAGAAAAGTCGAAGTTCCTGCCGTGTTGGTCTATCTCACGGTGGACTTTTTCAACCACTCGATGAGCTTTGTGACGATTCACCACCGCCCCTTCAATCTTCAATGAAGAAATCAGGTGGCAATTTTTGTACGTGAATAAAGCCGGTCCATGTACAAGCACTTTGCTCTAGTACTTGAGCTATCTAATCTCTGACCATTGCTGCCCCGTTGCTTAACTTCCGAGATGTAAAACTGTTGATTCGGCAACAGCACCTAGAGACGTAACCGGTAGACCGAAGTACGAATCCATCAAATAAGCCGAGACTTTTTTCTTACTTACAGTGACACACTCTGGTAATTCTGATATGAACAGAGTTTACTCTGAACATATCTGGACAAGGAAGGAAAATCCAATGGTATCATTTGATGATGATGGATGATACCTTTCATCCATCATCATACAACCCAGCACACTTCTCATTCATTCGACACATTCATAAGAGAAAAACATACGACACATTTATTCTAGGTAAACGGGTGGGTGAGGCCCACATACCCTACATTCATCCCGTACCATATACAATTAACATCAATTCATTTCCAACGCTTAGTCCCACAGTCACTCCTCTGTAAGCACCGAAATTATCCCGAAATATTGACTTTACCATACATCAGTCCTTTAACCGCCACTTACCCTTCCCGCGAATTTGGGTTTAAACCACAGCCACTACGTGGATTCCAAAGGAACCTCAACCAACTGACCAGCCAGGACATAGTCCTGGGGGCAACTGGCCACCCGTAGTACCAGATTATGTGGTTCTCTAGTTAGACCCCATATTAAATCATACCAAGGACAAGCCGAGGAATGAAGTGACATCACCAGTTTATAGTCCCGGCAGACTAGAGGTACTAGCAGCACCTCCATACCCCCGGATTGCAATACTCCAAGATGGGATCTATCATCAAGGAAACATGCCCGGGGGCATTAACAGTGGACATTAGAGATCTCTACCAGAGATATAAGCCGAGATGGCTCAAATCGGCGACGGCTGGCCGCCAGTAATACTTTGTAAGCCGCACCGCCGCCGACTTCTTTCGGCACAAAAGCTTAAGCTGCTAATCGCACAGGTATTTCAGAAAATAATTTAACCAATTTGAACGGACTTGCAACACCATATTGTGCTAATACTAATATAATGAAAAGTTGTTAGATATTAAATTTTCCAATGTTTTAATGATTATTTTCTTAAAAACTTATATAGGGACGGGTTTCTATACAACAGACTATTATATTACGGTCAATTTTTGAAGAAATAATTAAATTGTGCTGACAATTTAGTCGCCGCCGGTATTTTCTATAATGAGCCACCGACGACGACCAAAAATGGCTGCACCGCCACCGATCATTTTGCATCGGCTTGTATCTCTGATTTCTACTTAATTCCCTTTGATCCCTTTTTAATGGCAAAGGAAACTTTGTCGAGTTAATATGGTTCCTGGTAACCATGAGGGAGAAAGTTAAATTTCCAATAAATGTGCCATTAATGGTTTGCCGATAGAAGAAATGGAACATAGGTGATCAGCTATTACCACTTGAAAAATATATAAAATTTTCTGCCCCTGTCTTTCATACAAAAAAGATCTTGACACACCAAAAGAACATGACTCTTAATAGGAATTTGTTCAGTATTCTTAAAGGAATAACTATGATCACTGTAAGATGTGGAAATGTGAATATATCTATTGATATAACATAATATTCGAGAGGTGTAAATGTGAATAACCTTTATTTGCATGGTCATCATCCTAATTCATTTTTCTCTAAATAAATTCCTTTCTTGAGTTTACCAACTATGACAACATTTAATGGACATTTGCTAGAATGTTTTTCCTTTTCCTCCTAACTCCAGAACAATTGTTTACCACCAGCAGCTAGCACCTAGTTAAAATGCAACAAAAAATACTATGCAAATTGAAATTTCATCTCTTTGTAACATCTCGTTTGATGTATAATTTTTTTCCAACAGTTTTCACATCATCGCCTAAAAGACAAAAAACTTAAGTTTTGTTGCACCCAAAAAGAATAAAAAGAAAACACAATACGTCAGACTTTTGAACTTGTCTGGCATGCTGTAGACATGTTGCAGAGAAAAAAGAGTAGACGTAGAATGAAGAGTATATATTGTAACGACTTGAAGCTAATTACACAGCAGGAAGAAAGTACTTAATTCCTTTATTTCTGAACCCACGATTTTGTGTCGGCAAAGAAAACGACATTAAACACAACAAAGAACTCTTTAACTTGTTTGTGATGAACATTTTATAAAGTGATTTTTTTTGACAAACAAAGCAAGCAAATAAAAATCTGTGATTTAGTTGTGTCGAATATTATTTACCCAATGGCTATATTTAGGTTTGAATTTAGAATTTTCCAACATGCACTAACATAGAAATGGTCCTGTTTTGGAAGGGATCGGTTCATGTTCTTATGCTAAAAGGGAACTAGAAGCCTTAACCGGAAATTTATGGAAACTTGAAACATTAATATGGAATTTTAGTTTAGGTTTCCTACACAAAAGTGAATCGCCAATCTTTTGGATTTTGGCTGACGAAAACAGTCAAATAGAGTCGTAAAGACCTCGTTTTGGCTTATATTAGATCAATTTTTGAACTCCGGTAATTCGTTTCTTGTTGCCAACACATTGATGTTGCAAATGTATTTTTCCACAATGAAGGGTATTAAAAATGACACAGTGTTTTTCTTAACACTCTGCCTGAATGCACCTTTAACATCAGCCAAAGTAACAATGGAAGGAGGGAACTCAAGTTAAAATACTTGTAAAAACAACAAATATGCATATATTACAAAAACAAACATCAGCAGCAGCCACAAAAAGCATAGCTACGTGAAAAAAATACTATATACGCGTGTCATCTCACAAGTCATGACACAGCAATAGAAGATATAGAAGGAGTTGCTGCAACAGCAGTTGCCAGCACCCAAAAACACTTGAACACAAACGACTGAACAAGCAACGAAGCAACCACAACAATCATGTTAAAGTTTCTTTTTTAGAAAAGACACACTCTCACACACAGAAGCACAGAAGTTAAATTTTGAAATTTTTTTTTTACATACATCCCAATGAAAACAACGTCATCATCTTCAAACACACATTATCATGTTGCAAGTTTGTTTGTTTCCCCCGATGTGCAACATTATGTGTATTTAGGTACAATATTTAAATATATGCAGAGATCGTTTGAAGTTTAAATAATAACATTAAACATGCAACATCCAGAAATCCACTTAAGCCTTATAATGTGGGTGTGTATCCCACTGCTCGTACTACATGAATGGGAGGCTAACAATTGTAAATCCCTTATGATTTGTTTTCATCTATTTTTCATTTTTATATAGAATTTTTGTTTCCACGCATACAAGTATTTGGTTTCTCATATATCGCGGCATATTTATTATTTCAAGGTGACAATAAAGCTGAGAAGGAAATTAAAAATGAAATATTATTAAAGAGATATGAAATGATGTGTTCTATATACATATATTGCAACAATATACGGTGTTTTATCTTTTGTTTTTATTATGATGCACTCACTCAGATTGTAGAGGCTTTTATTAAAAAGAAGAAATTTTGAAACATTTCTGCATATACCAACAAAAAAACAAACGTGCATCATTGACAAAACATTATGTTGCACAAACATATTTTTGTAAGAGATGGGACAAGAATGTCGGTGTGCCTTAACGGATTTATTTCACGGTGTTTTTTTTTTATCCACAAGGTAGACTTGGGACGGTCAACCATTCGTCTCCAAGAAACTTCAATGAAGAACACTCACTGAGATGGACCATTAGGTGTATACATTGTCATGAGCGACATCGTAGCGTTCCCATCCTCAAATGATCCGCTTAGGCAGATTTCCCATTCCAACGTAGTGCTACCACATCACAAGCTCTATTGATTCGGCAACATCATCTATAGACATATTTCAGGATCCCTTTATTTGTATGTCAAGATGGTGTGACAAAAGATGTAGGAATTTCCAAAGTCAAACGAACCCAATAATTGCCCCAACTGATTGAGTGATGGCCCTCAACCATTAGTCGTAAATTACATATGTACCTGTTGAGATGGCAAGATCACTGAGAAATACCCTGAAGCAAAAAGGCATACTCAATCAGTACTAGTCTCCAGTAGAACAAGAAGATTATCCATTCTTAGACCATAAAGAGAGAATTCGGACATTCATATATGGCATATTCATAAACCAACATTCTCTTCCCGAGATTTTGAGTTAAACTCTCAGCCGCTACTTGAATCCCGAAGGAACCTGATCAATGACCAGCAAGGCAGCACATCTTATCCGCGGGAATTACAATAACACTAAGAGTGAGATGTCATCAAGGTAACATTCCCTTTTATAAGGTACCAGCTTTAAATCTACTGTAGTACATTTGATTTGTGTCCATTCGTAGAGTTCATCTTGAATATAAACACCGAGAAAGCTTTCACCTTCTTACTATAGCAAACATTTAAGCACCACTGAAATATCTATCCCTGAAGGAGCATTTTTTGCAGACCACACACTCTCATGGTTTCAAAGAAGTGCCTAGCAGTACTCCCTTTATAGTTGCTTTGGATTTAATCAATACATTCGATATGGTCAATCAATCGATCAATGACACCACAAACGCTACAGTGCTTAACTATGTTAAACTCTGAGTAAACTCAGCTTTGAATAAGAATGCAGATCATCTACATGAAAAGACCACATTACCGACGATCAGGCAACATAAATAGTTTTTGATCAGGCATGTCATCTGTCAAGCCAACCCAACTATCAGTTTCTGATGTAGAATTTCCTTTCCCGACACACCCGGATGGACTCAGGTACAAAATATATCGGAAACTTTGAAACATTGATCTCAGATAGAATGTCTTAATCAAGTGGACCATTGGAGCAAACACCCATAGGAATTCGTTGCTACAAGGATGGATCTAAATTAGGGGACGGAGCTCAACATTGTTAACCTGATGAACGCAGAACCATTTGATGCAACGAGGGCAGAATTAAAAATATGCGTGAGAGAATCCCATAAGGCCTCTTAAAGTAATGAAACGGTGTTTAAAACCACAAAGATCGTATGGGTCGACCCTAACTCAGCTTTAAATAAAAACGCAGATCATCTACTTGAAAAGACCAGATTACCGACGATCAGACAACATAATTAGTTTTTGATTAGGCATGTCATCTGTCAAGCCAACCCAACCATCAGTTTCTGATGTAGACTTTCCCTTCCCGGCACACCCTGATGGACTTCAGACGGTTTTGTACCGACATCTAGAATGTCATTGCATCGTATGTCAAATTGCAGTCTTAAACAACATTAAAATCTACAGATACAACATAAAGTTGTCAGTTATAGTCCTGAATGATTACTACTTTTCATGTTAACAACTTTTAAGATCCGTTTTGAGAAATTTACTGCAAGTTTGCCTGTCCTGACCACAGTCCTCCCGAAGCAATACATTTATTCGCTCAACATGACACTTCTTTTCAGGTTTAGAAGAATGCTCCGCTAACTTGACGGAAGTGCCGATCGCATATCAGAATATTTCGGAAACTTTGAAGCTTTGATCCTAAATAGAATGTCTTGGTCAAGTGGACCATTGGAGCAAACACCCATAGCAATCCGTTGCTACACGGAAGGCTCTAAATTAGGGGACGGAGCTCGATATTGTTAACCTGATGAACGCAAAAACATTTGATGCAACGAGGGAAGAATTAAAAATATACGTGAGAGAATCTCATAAGGTCTCTTGGAATAATGATCCTATGGGGTGACCCTAACGAGTGTAGGACGAGAAGCAAGTCTGAGGTTAGTATCATGGTACGTATTCTAAGTGGACACACAGGATTACGGGCACATCTATACAAAATTGGACGTGTGGATTCAGACGAATGTTAAGAGAATAGAGAAGCTCTGGAGCACTTTCTTTGTCATTGTCAGGCTTTCGCCGAAAAACTATCTTGGGAGTGATATTATTCCTCACGAACACTGATTGAAAAATTCATAGAAATTACATCAAGAAAACTGAGTTTCGGAACAGCAACTCCTTTTCCACGAAAATGAGTGCACAACACCCTCCTATCAAACTAACATATCATTTTTGATTCGTTGTGGGGAAGAAAATACTAAACAGCAAAATGGGTAACGGAAATAATATGATTCCAATGCATCTGATTTCTCAAGCACTAACAATAAGTAAAACTAATCCTTAAAACTTTAAACAAATAACTCTCTAATGAGATGAGACACAAATGAGAACTATTTCAGACACCGTACAACAATTGTGTTACAAATATATTTTCCAATCTTCCTTCACCTGCTCATCTCTAGTATGTCGTGTAAAACTTCAGCATACTACAATTATGAAGTACTCAACGTTTTGCCAGAATGCATAAAAAGATGAAGAAAGATCTTCTATCAAAACAAACACTATATAAAAGTTGACACAACTAAAAGAAAAATGCATTTTTTATACACTTTCTCAAGGAATAAATAGAAAAACATGACTTTAACATGAATCAGGAGGGAAAAGTTTGAAGAATTTTTTTTATCCAGGGAAAAGAAGGCTAAAAAAACTTAAACAAACTTTCATACTATGTATTCAATTGAAACATGATGGCTTTTTAGATTGAAAATCATGCATCTCTATGGAATATGACAACAAACATGAAAATGCAGGCATGCAGGAATATATGCTTAAGTATATGTATCTGTAACTGCAACAAGATACACCCAGTCATACATCGTCAACTGTTCATGCATTTCCTGACTCAAGGAGGCAACAAAGGTTATCATTAAATTTTCAAGAAAATCCAACAAATATCAACAACACTTTATAAACTGGAAAAAAAAAGAAAAGTGAAAAACTGAAGAAAAACGTTGGACAAAATAAAAGGAAAAGAAGGTTTTTGTTTGTACATATTTTATGTACATTTTGATCTTAATCCCATTTTATTTTATGAAATTATGCAAAATGACAGTTTTCTTAAATCGGATAAATTTCTAAGGTGTTGTTTTGTTCGCGTGTCTATGCTTTTCATTTATTTTGTATGAGTATAATACCTTGAATGTGATTTGAAGTACAAGTACTTGAATACATAATTGAGAAGCAATGATTGTAGGTTTAGCTACAATTATTTAATTTGTTCGCTACTTAGGATTTTAAAGACATGTTCGAATAATGAACTAGTTGGCTATAGACATTAGGGTGGCTATAAGTACTCGAGTTCATCTCCTTAAATCTCTAACATACTCAGTAGTGATTAAATTCTAGGGAGAGAAAACTTAACCTCTCCGCACAGAGGAATACAAGAACTAATGGAGGGATCTCACTTCTTAGAATGATAAAGAACATAATTGAAGTGAAGACCAGAGTTACTAGATCTACCGAAATTAGAAAATGGATGGGTCTAATAATCCCCCAAATGATACAATGGTTTAAAGGTAGATGCAAGGTGAAATTAATATTTAAGAAGAAAAGTGAATCAAGGGAGTTCGGGATATCTAGAACACACACACCCATCTTAGTGAATTTTTCGGATAAATATACCGAAAGAAAAGCCTGTATGATGGATGAGTGGTTGGTAAAGGATATACAAAAGTAAAGTGCTTTACGTGAACACCTTCACGGTGATCAATATCAACCACAGGGTAAGCAGGGGATGACCCACCATAGTCCCTTTGTGACTTGCAAAGAACACGCAAGTGTCAGACGAAACATTGCTTAACTTCCGATTGCAAAAACATCATCAGGTGATGACTTTTATTGATTCGACAATAGTACCTAGAGACGTAATCGGTAGACCGAAACACACAGTCGTTCAATGTTTACGACAATTGAGGCCCAAAATTGTCCCGAAATACAGCCAATATTCCTTTTCCGCGTTTTGTCTTGCCGCAGACAACATCGCCCGCACAAGACAAAGTTCGAAACACTGCACTGCGTGGAACCGGTTTGCCGTGGATTCGACTAGTCTCCGAATAGTTTTTTACTTTGCTGCAGAACTCTCTTCATGACTGTCTTCCCAACAAGGTTTTAAAATCATTGATTGAGGATTTGTATGCGGTGCTGTCGGTTTTTGCTTTATCAAAGATTCGCATTCCAACATTTAGTCTTAGCCTTTCTTTTCTTTCCTTGTAGTTTTCCTACAGGATTTATCCTTTGCTTCAGTTAAGGCATCACTTAATAATAAGTCCGTGGATTCTAATGTAGATCTATTTCCTATAAAGGAATGACATTGCCGTAACTACTCACCAGTACATTTGCACAGGTTTTCTGACTCTTCTTGGAACAACAAGTCGAAGTCAATGTATTGGTGATCAGACTCTTTCCAGCGACTTAACCCTTTGGTTGATACATATACGAGCTTCCCCAGATAGCGTGATGAGAATTAGAATCTGCACAAATTATCAGAGGGATGTTCTTTTTTTCAGGAAATCGCCTTTCTAATGATTGAGTTTAGTGGGAATTCTAAATGATCGTCCGCCAAGTAGCAGCTCATTAGCCAGACTACTCGCTTTTTATTTTCAATGGCTATGGTTCAAGTGTCCTAATCGCTAAAATCATTTAGTATGAAGGCTTTAAGGTTGTTTTTGACCATAATATATGTTTAGCCGGAACCTTGCCCGGCTGCGTACGGAGTACAGAAGTCGTTCATGTCAAGTCCGCAAATCCAGTCTTTGTATAACCAAGGTTCTTCGATACAAATGAGTTCCTCCGTGCCTGAAGTCAATCATAAGAGAAGGGCAGCTGACGCCGCTATTGAGTGGTGAAGTTAATCTGAGTTACCTTCCCTACAGTTTGTTACTGTGAATAACGGTAATATTGGCGTCCTCTGGGTCGCCATTGTCGGTTCCGAATGTATTATCAATTAAGTCACTCGCCAGACAGAAGATTAAGTAGCTGTCTTCGTTGATAGAAGCTTTGTCCTCAAGCTCACTGGAATCTCTAGAGCTTAAGGCTTGTCTTTGTCGTCATCTTTGTAAACGTGGAGGAAAATAGTTCCAAATCCATAGAACACCTTCCCCTTTGGGTATTTTCCAGTCCTGTGTGGGTCGCAGTGATTACTGAACTGTATAATTTTCAGGATCTCCATTAGGTCGAATGTCATGGAGGGGATCTTAGCAATAGATCTTGGCCTTTGTGGAACACCATTAAGAGGTATTGCTTCGAGTTTCGCGCTAGGCCTAACTTCCCCAAGTGACTCTTTAGCAGTCTTTTGTAGCTGCTTTGAATGCTCGTTTGTACAGGCTATGAGCTTGATGTCGTCTTGACACCAACCCACATACTCGCATTAGGGCGATGGTCTGGGATGTTTTTCGGACGAATTTCAGGAACTACTCACAAAAAGCTATGACCATACATTTTTCAGAATTATTCTGAAAGTGTTAAAATATAGTCTAAAGATGGCCAGACATTCCTCAACGAGAGTGACGCAGTGGTCAAAGATAAGATAGTTTCTGTAGTAAGCAAAATGCTTTTACATGCCCCAGGGTATACTGTGTACAAAACATGCCACCTTCGTTATATTGGCATTTCTAGCCCATCTTGTGATTGAACAAGATCATCGTGGGCTAAGACCGTCGAGGTATGCGTTGATATAGAGCACACTTTGTAGCACCTTATATATCACTACTTGAACTGTTCTTTTTGTCTTAGCTACTTTATCTTTCATCTTAGTATAATCAAATTAGGTTATTTGGCTAAACCCAAAAAAGTAGGAATATAAAAATTCATTGCAGTTACATGCAGATTTGAAACATTTACATTATTTACCACCCGAAATCTAGATTTTTTCCAACAATTTGAAAGCCGGAATGCATACAAATGTAGGCAATTGAAAAGGGTTATACAATAATGTTGAGATGATACTGAAAGGCTCAGTAATTATATACATATTTTGGGAGGAATGTACCTAGACCAATATATTAGAAACTCACATGAAGGTGTTAATGAACCCTGTAAACGTTACAGCGAGTTACCGTTGAGAAACGCGAAATCTATAGATACTTGAAAAAGTGATACGAGTCTTAATTTTGCAATTTGACAATCTAGGCCACTTTGCTCAAAACCAACATAATTAAGGCTTAAGATCAATCAAATGTTTGCTCAAGTTTCAATGGAAAGTAAATCCATCAAATCCATGGAATCGTGAAAAGCTCAAATCCCAATTTTATTCAATTTCAGCATTATCCCACCTTTATTGGAAAACCCTTTATCTACACAGATCTGTATGTGTGTCTAAATTTTGGCAAATTAGTTCATGTTTTATTATAATTTCATTTAAATACGACTACAATATTAAATTCCAACTCAAACCCAGAAAAACCAAAGGCAATTGGCAAATTAAATCTTATGCTCGTACACGAAATCTTAAACAAAAATGTAAAAACTGAAATTCAAATTTTGATCAACTTAAAGTTTTATTTTGTCACACTGCAACAATTTTAAAATGTTTTTTTCTTTTCGTCTTTGCTAAACGAATAAATGAACAAAAAACATTTTTTAAGAAAAAAATCATTTTGTGCCATTTTTATTCTTGTTTTTCGGGCTGTTTTTTCTAACTGAAACTTATTGAATGCAAATTTTCTCGATGGTTGCTGTAGTATTTTTGGTTGAGAGTATTAGTATTTTGGTTGTGCACACAAAGATTCGTTCGTTGTTACCAGTAGCTGTTACATACATAACTATATCCCTACATACACAAACACATATTATGTTGCTGCAACAGACAGACAGACACTAAATTCGATGCACGATTCTTGAACATAAAATATGCAAAAATTACAACAACCAAAGTAAAAAAAGAACGTAGAACATTTCGTTTTTAAGCGTAAAGTAAATAAATCCAATGCAATTGAGGAAAAAAGTATTGTATCCTACAGGCGGTGGCCAAATAATTCTTGCTTATGATCTCAGCTTATAAAGGGCTAAAAGTGAGCAGCTCTGCAGAGATAATAAGAGGACTGCAATAAGGACGAGAATGAATGTTCAAATTTAGACTAAACTGAGAGGTCCCATATTCCTATAAATAATTAAGAAATCTTTATTGTGATCCATTATAATTATTCCCATAATTAGGAGTAACCGATTATCCGTATATATTTCCATATTAGAATTATCCTCACAACATCCAACTTTTGCAAGCATAACACCAAAACCTTAAGGGAAAGTAGCAAGGACTGGCTTATCTGCTAATACCAGTTTAGAAGCTCAACCCTTCTGAATTGTTTAATGACAATTCTTGAAGCATTTCTGCTAAATCGTCTCTTAGACTCCGAAAATTGAGCTTATGAGTATTACAGCATACATGCACTTAGCTTCTTCAACAGCTTACGGAGCAGAATTCATATGGAATAAGAAGACTGCAAGAAATAGGTCTTCTGTTTACTAAGTTCAGTTCTAATCCAATAGGATTAGAATGAATACGGCAGCAGTAGGGATTAACCGACAGCCAGGTGATAACGGTAAGTCTAAGCCCGTATTGGATTGTAAATGAGAATTGCTGCACTTTTTTCTGGCGAAAGTAATCTCCTCCTTGCTTTTAGGATTTGACAACTCAACGTTACCAGTAAATGATGAGCTAATGATGCTGTGGGCATCGTCTTAGGTATTTTAGTGTCCTTGTCGGGGCTTATTGTAAATGCCCTTCCAATCGGCACCTTCACAATTTTGAATATGCCAGCGAAATAAGCCCAACCTTTGTTTTTGGCAAGACTAGCCATCGAATTCTGGTCGATACCTATTACAAATAAAGTTCCCTCAGGTTCTTCTTTCCTGTGAATGATATCCCATTTTTCCACGGCCAGTTCAGCATTTTGGCATCCAAGAATGTCCAATATACGCTCATTGGCCAACTTACAACCCCATCCTTTTATGTAGACAGTGGATTTTAAGCGCACCGGCAGATTCCGCTTCTTCCAGCTTAGTGATACTTTCCACCAAGATCTTCTGGATGCCAGCACATTGGTTAGATGCCAACCTCATCAACATCACGCCCATGCTGAACTCGCAGCTCACGTTCTCTACTGGTTGTCTACCCTTTGAAGCTATTACGTAGTCCACTACCTTATTGTTGACCAGATATTCTAACTTACTCTGCTATTGGAATATTGCCTGTTGGATTACCGGCATTGTATACTTTATAGCAGAGATCGTCCCGGTGTCTTCTCTAGGCAGCTTTAGCATAAGAAGGCGGCTCTCCACCGTCTAGCTCCACCTTTCTCGCTTTGAGGTTAATTTTGCCGAAGTGTTCGTCTTCAGAATATCTGGCTTGGCGTTGTCACCCTTACTCGCAGGATTCTGACTTGAGATTCCTCTGAGTATGGTATGGCTTGGCTTTGACTGTATATTAGAAGAAGGGGAGCTCTATTTCTTTTTAGGTCTATTCTCGGCTGTCAACTTCTCGGGAGACCTGATCCTCTTTGCCACAGATATTGAGAGAGAATCCGATTTTTCATTTGGAGTGTCATGAGATAGACTTACTTTTATTTCCTGATGTATCTTCATCAACTTCCTCCTCTGTGCTCCAGAAAGCCGTTTCAGAGTTCAGGGTTCAGAGTCTGAACCCTCACCTATGTTTAAAGGCTGAGGTAGCTTAGAACTCTCTCCAAGTACATCCTTATCTTTCTATGTTTTCGCCAACGACATTCTGTATAAGTTAGTTTTGCACTTTAAGATTACAGACCACTAGGGAATAATCGGCAACGAAAGAGCGAATGTACTTGTTTTAAAGAGGTGTGAACTAGAGAAAGTTTACCTCATGAGTACAAAACTTTTCGAAGGAACGAGTTTTGAATTAAAAATACGAATGAGAGAATTCCAACGATGAGTACAACCACAAAGATTATATGGGGTAATGGAATTTAGTGGTGCTACCTATTTTAAATGGACACGCAGAACTTGTGGATTTAAATAAAGAGCATGTGAAGAGGACTGTGGAACTCTGGAATATATTCCTTGTTATTGCTTTGATCGAATTTAAATCCAAATGTGTCAATATTGACTGGAAAATTCTTAGGAATTAAGTAGATAAAATTGAGTTTCTAAACATCGGACGATTATACCTTCATAGATCACTGTATAAGTTTTGTTTTACCCATGGAAAGAAGAGCTCAACATTACCGATAGTGGCATAGTTCTTCGGATTTGATGTAGTATACATCCTTTTATCATCTCCCAGTCTGATATTTACGCCAACAATATGGCCGTGAGAGGAGTTCGATAATAACATCTCAAGATATTCCTTCTCAATTTACTCATTAACTGCCTGTCCCAAGTCAGAAAATTACTTAAACGAAATCATATTGGTTACAAGTTATGAGATCATTAGGTGAAATAGCTAACTGCAAGTGAAATACGCAATTATCTTATGCTATTTATAGCCTTCTGTCCGTGGCATCGAACACAATCGAAAATATTCAAAACACTCAGGTACTTCTATATGATAAAGCGCAGAGAGAGATGTATTGACTTTTGACATAGACTGTCTCAAAGATGTATCTATATTGATCCTAATCAAATTTAGTACAATTACCGGTTGGTCTTCTCGCGAACCAACTTACGGAGGAGTTTTGTTAAGGGTATCGCTACAGTCTGAAAGGCTTTGAGGTCTCACTAAATTGCTCAAATCCCATGCAACCTAAACTAGTTTTGACTAATCGTTGTGTCACTAAAGGATTTGTTATATTTTTACGTATCTTTTTTCCATCCACATTTGTGGCACCACTATCTGTTGCATACATTTAAGTTAAACAACTAAAGCTTTGCCTGCCAGCAGTATTGTGAAATTTGTCGTTTGCATACAAATGCATTTCAATTGCTTCAATACGCGAACAAGGCGTAGTACCAGAGCAGCAAGTATTTGTATATTTTTCTCAATTTTTTTTCCTGCTACAAAAAGAAAAAACAAGATAAATTGTTGATTTTAGCCGAGGCAGGCTGTGTAGTTATAATGGTAGTTGCTGTTGCTACATACGTTTCTGTAGTCTTTTTTTTTTTGCTCACTATATTCTGTTTCTTACGAAATGTCGTCAAATTTACAACGATCGAAATCAGTGAATAAAATGTTCTGTTATTTTTAAGAAGCTGCACCGTGCGAATACAAAATGTAAAGCAGATTTTGAACAGAAATATTTTGACGAAAAAAAATTCAATTTTATTTTCAAAACGCGTACATTTTAGGTTTGAATTTGTGTTTTTGCAGATTTTGGTGTAAAGCCTGAATTTTGATACTGTTCAAATAAGTGAGATGGAATTCTTACTGCCTTATTCATAAACATTTATCAAAGGTTTATAGAACAAATTTTGTATGAAAATTTGATTTATAAACCTTTGATAAAAGTTTATGAATAAGACCCTTAAAGTTTAAAGGAAAAAGCTGTGAGTATGGTTAAACTATTACACATGTTGCAAGTGAAATAAACTAAGCATATGTACAATTGAACAAGTTTTCAAACTAAAGAATGATAAAATAATTTACATGTACCTAGTTGGAAAATCTAAGTACTAATGCATTCGTTTAGCGGGGTTAAAATGTTTATATGTCAATGGACTCATGGTGCCAGAGTCAAATATCATTAACTTTTTACTTTCTCATTCATCTTAAGAATTGTCCAATCAATGTTTGTGAGGGATGTTATATCCAGAATAATATCACTACCAAGTTATTTGGATCAAATATCAGAGGCAAAGAAAGTGCCTCAGAGTTTCACTATCCTCTCTACATGCTCTACATTCATCTGAATCCGCACGTCCAATTTTGTACAGCTGTGCCTGTAATCCTGTGTGTCCACTCAGACTACGTGCCATCATACTAACCTCAGAATTGCTGATTTTGAGGAGGCTTCTTGTCATTCCATAGGATATTTGTGGTTCTATCCAACGTTTCATTATTCCAAGTAGACTTATGGTATTCTCACACCTATATTTTCAATTCTGTCCTAGTTGGATTCGTCAGGTTAACTACCTGGAGCTCACATCGCTTTAAAGCTAACTACTCTCTAGTGGCCTGGTACCCATATGATGTAAATCTTACATTTGGACAAGTACTTGGTTAGAGCTTTCTTACAATCCAATACAGTCTTATAGTTAACTATATCACCTGATATCGTAATAATTGCCTTCTTGCTGTCGGTAAATATTCCCCCTGGGGTCATGTTACCTTGGTGAAATCTAGATCTTGGTGCTGCCAATACCTCTAGTCTGCCAGGACTATAAACTGGTGATGATTAAATGTATCCTCGGCCTTTCCTTGGAATGATTTGACATCGGGTCTAACCAGAGTACTATATAATTTGACACTACGGGTGGCCAGTTGCCCGCAGGACTTATCCTGGCTGGTCAGTTGGTTGAGGTTCCTTCGGGATCCAGGTAGTAGCTGTGGTTTATACCCAATTAGCGGGGAGAGAATTTTGGTTTAGGGACTGATATATCGAAATGCCAAATATGTCTGGATTCTCTCTCCGGTGCTGTTGCCATCTCAACAGATGTCACTGGGTGATGTGACAGAGCAACTTATGCTGGGTTCCTGAACCGGCCAGTATAGGTTAGGGAATTTTCAGGTTGACACTTGGTGGTTGCCTGTCATCCCGTAGATCATTCTTTATGGTCTGCGAATGGAACTGATGTAATTGGTGAACGATCGGGAAAGACTCCTATGCCCGACAGAGACTAGTACTGATTTAGTCGACCTTATACTTCAGGGTAGTTCTCGGTGCTGTTGCCATCTCCACAGGATTTTTATTGTTTCATGTTACGCGACTTATGGTTGAGCTCCGATCCCTCAACTTGTCGGGGCAATTATTGGGTTCGAATTGACTTTGGGAATCTGATTTATGGGCTGGGTGTTGCGGACTACCAAATACGTCTCTAGGTGCTGTTACCGAATCAGTAGTGAGGTTGTGCGGGCTTTAAGAGGTTGAGGAATGCACTGGAATGGGTCATTAGTTGATGGGGATTGTATTTTATATAATGCAATCTTGCATGACATCATAAGTGTGGTTACCTTCCGGTATACTGGAAGATTGATTTCGCCTGATGTTGGAGTTTGTCGCCCCTTCTATTAACTTTAGACCAGTGATTGCTTTTTCCTTGTCGGGGTTTGCATTGGGATTCATCCCGTGCTGCCTGTCATTCCGCAACGGGGCTACTATTAGATAGCTCGACTTCTTCAGCAAAGTGCTTGTACAAGGACCGGCTCAGCCATGGTAGACCATCTCTAGTCTACCCAGTGGATGAAAAAGACCACCGTGAAATAAGGCCGTCAAGGCAGCTGTTTACGTTAAGCACTCGGTAAATATGTTAAGCCTTCTTGGCGCTATATTTAGACCAATCCAATTTACGCATTCCGTTTTTACCCGGACTTTTGCCTGAAAGCTAGTATTGGTGGAATATTTCTGTTTCTGTGTCTTTAATATAGCACCCCAGGCTCACTTTGTTTCCCAATTTAGAGCCATCCATGCAGCAACAAATATATTCGTATCTGGTATGCGATTGATGACGTGTGCTATAGTCGCTTTTGGTCAGTTCGCCTGAAGTTATGAGCTATTCGGTATATGCGTATGGTATATCGGTATGGCGTGTCATAATGTCCATGGACGTTATGATAATTTCAAAAGTGTCACAATGCCTATGAGCGTAATGATATCATGTGCATGGATTTCAATGAGTCCATTTATCAAAAAAAGACTAATTTAGCGAAGCCAGTATTAGAAATACCCCAGAGTTTAAAATCTCTGCGCCCGGCAGAAAGCCTGCTATGAGCAATAGACATTTTTAAAGAAATCCAAAACGCAACATTCATTAAATTTAGCAGCAATTCTTTTTGGGTTAAGAGTGTCTCTTTCCTAAATTCTAAACTAATTTTCCAATATATTTATGTTTTGAAAGTGTCACAATGTCCATGAACATTCTGACACTTTTAAGAAATGTCATAACATTTATAGACACTATGACATTTTTAGGTGTATCATAACGTCCATGGACATTATGACAAACCACCGGAATATCTGGCAACGGTACTCATGGCACCACTCCCATGTAGTAAGTAGTTTTTGTCCAAAGAAGTCCACTTTTTGTCCAAAGAAGTCCACCAGATTGTTGAAGCATAAGTTAAAATTTGACTAATTACACTGTTTTAAAGCCAATGACTAAGGCCCCATTTCATGCCTTTGGTTCTCGCGTGTAGCGCCCAGCACCAGCCGTCTTGATCCTACGCTCTAAGTGGTGTTCTCATTTTAATTTCGGTCAAGTATTACACATAAGTACTTTACTCTGTCTATCATCGGTATATTCTTAGCCAGGAAACGAGTCTGTTTACGCCGAGTCCGGTTAAATCGTTTATGTTGAGTCTTACCACTATTCCGGATCTCCCCTATTACCCATAGTTTCTTCTGAACAGATCTCCGCTACTCACACTTCTTATCACTTCTATATCGGATTAAAAAAAGTCTTTACTAGACTCCTTATAAGTGATGCAGATGGTATGTAGTTGTCATGCAAAAGTAATATATCGAGTAAGTACAGGTCATTGCGAGGTTTTTGCTGGGTTCTTTTATACATTTTTTATTAAAATTTTGATCTAATTTAATTCAATTCATATACCAATAAAATTTTATATTAAAAATATTTTTTAACTTTTATAATATTTATCATAGCCACCACACCTTCAATTTATTATTACTATTTTTAAACAAATAAATAAAATAGTTTATTTAAATATAACGATGCCAATATTTGTTTATGATCTTTTTATTATATTTACTTTACGATTATTATTTTTCTTTGTTTATTGTCTATGATTTTGCTCAAATTTTTTCTTCTATTGATTTTCATCTAAAATTTTGTTTGTTTTTCTTGTTGTTTTTTCTCTTTTGAGGATTTAATCATGTGCGAAATTGTCATACAATATTTACTAAAAATCTGCTGTGTGTGTGTGTTGATATTTACTAAATAACATGTCTTAAGGCAATCAATTTCAAATAAAATCCTTGAAAAGTAAACAATCATCATCTCAACGGTTGTTGTTGTTGTCGTCGTCAAAAAAAGGACACTCGTTCAAATGCTGCCATCCATGTGTAAGGAAGTACACATGTAAGTATATATGTAGGTGTAAGTATGTGTGTGTTTAAGTAAATAAAACATTACTCATACACTTATAGATTAGAGTAATAAGGATAAGCTGCAAATAACCATTTAAACACATACTCTAATACTAAGACTTTGAAAATCTTAGTCGCAGTTAACAGTAAATAAAACAAAATGTACCCAACGGTTACAAAATGCCATAAAGTTTGAAAATATTAAATGAAATCCTTGCCTTGAAGGCTACAGTTTCATTTTGCCTTTTTTTTCTACATACATATATATTTTTGTTACCAGTATTTTATTTTATTTTTATGCCTTTTACTTGGTTTTCCTTTTTTTTCTTTTCTTCAATAATTTTCCCTGACCACTTGAGTGTGCTGGTGGGTGTGCGTATTTCATTTTTCTTGTGGTAAGTTTGTTGGTCCTGTTGGTAAGTTTGTTTGTGTTTGTGCGGCATACAAAATGCGATTTAAATTGTTCAAGCGAAAAAATAAATACTCGTAAGTGAAAGGACTCACTTTGTACTCGTATTAAGTCTGCATGTAAAGATCCTTGACTAATGTGTAAAATTCATTTTTTTTTTGCTCCTTCAAGTCAATAAACATGAGATTCTTTAAGAGTAAAAAATGAAATAATTGAAGTGAAGAAAAAATTTACAAGGTTATTTGCCAGAAGTGTGCTAAATGTAACAAGTTTGTGTTATTCGGATTATAAATAACTGCCATTTGCACTTAAATGAAATTAGTAAGATTATTTTGAACATAAACGTATGAATATAACATTAATATTTATGTTGTTTTTTAATCAGCAGCTAAAAATTGAAACAGAAAATAATTTATTGTTAAACAAATAATGATGATAATGTTGAGAGAATGGTTTTCCTTACTTGCAGTCCCCGAGCTAGTATTTCTAATAAAACCGATCATGGAAAAGAGCTCTACCTAGATAGAGTAGTCTGTGCTCTTGTAAGGCTGAACAATCACATAGAAGATGTTGTACCGATTTCTTCTCTTCCTCGTCCAAACAACTTCTACAGTAGCTATAACGTTCCGACATATGTCCAATCATAAGGCGCCCAGTAATTATACTAGCTAGAAGCCTAATCGAGTTCCTACTAAGAGACGAGACCCAGCAGTTCTGCCGGACAGTCCCGAACTCCCTCTTTAACCTACCACATAGGGTTACACCTAGCCACCAACTGTCCAGGTGACTAGCTATTTTAACATATTCTTGTCCTACGAGAAAGTCAATCGTCACCCCATAGGTTACAAAGAGACAGACAGGTGCTTTTTAAGTGTCCCCTCTCTCGCTTACAAAGGGGACACTAAAGTGACGATTATCTTCACCCTCGTTTACAAAGAGTACATCCGTGACGAAAGACAAATTAAAACCAACCAGGTGGTTAGACGTTAGTGAAAATCACTGTCTTTTTCGGATGCATTGACTCTTTGTCGAACTGCAGGGGAGAGTCCTAGTCCTATCCATTGTCAGGTGGTGATATTTGACCACCTGAATTTCGTCTCACTCAAGCCCTAGTCATCTATCAATTTTGATTACCAGAGGAGTGTGAATATCCATTTGCGCAAGGGTTAAGTCTAGGGACGACTCTATGGTTGCGCATTCATCAGATATTTCATTTCCCCGGATGCTCTCATCATATCCAGGAACCCATATCAACTCAACGTGATATTGTGTCAGTTGTGCCAATGATTGAGTACAATTGAGAAGACATTTCGTCTTAATAACATTGGAGTTTAAAGCCTTGATTGATGCAAGACTGTCCAAGTATATATGTATAGTCGAATTTTCGAGATTTAGTTCCCGGACTCTTCTCGCGACTGTATCGATGGCATATATCTCTGCTGAAAGACCGTGCAGGTGTATCATGTAGTCGAAGAGACAGTAGAAGATTTAGTTTTTCGGAGAAGATTCCCGGTCCCATTCCCCTTTCTGTCTTTGAGCCATTAGTACAGGTTAAGATCACGTCATCCCTCAAGACAGTGTTCGCTGGCCAATCATCCCTTGTCGGTATTCTGGTCTTGAATGGCCTATTAAAATTCAGTGTAGATAGTATGTATTCCGTTTCCTGCCCCATGATTGGACTGCCTAACTTTTGTAGGATGCTGCCATGACCAATACGATCATGCTTCAATCCATTTGAATGTTTAAGTCGTAGATCAGATTTAGCAAACATGCACTTGATATACATATATATCAAAGGGAGTTATATTAAGCATCGTCTCTAGACTAGCCTGAGGGGTGGATGTTATTGGACATTTGTTTAAACCTTTTTACATTGTAACACCTCTAAGAAAGTTCTATGTACGAACAATACGGCAAGCGATGGGACTAGAGTCAATGTAAGCGTACTGTCAAAGAGAACGTTCCTGGGGACGTTACCTTTATGAAACGTCACTCATCTTGGAGTTATTCCAATCCGGGGGTATAGAGGTGCTACCAATACCTCGAATTTGTCGAAACTAGAAGCCTCGTAGTTATTTCTGGGAATGTTTGATTTTATCCAGTTGAACACAGAACTTGTCCTGTTTTGATCATTGATAGTGGCTGTGGTTTTAACCAAAAATCGTGGAAAGGTAATGTTGGATATGCGACTGATAGGTTGTAATCAGGCATGGGTGTGTAATGTTTACACAAAGTAATTCATTACAAGGTCAGTTACAATTACTTGTAATGTGTAATTAAGCATTCCACTTACTTGTAATTGTAATTGAAATTTTCCAATTACAATTACTTGTAATGTGTAATTGCTTAATAACAAATAACATTTACTTGTAATTGTAAGTGAAGTTTTGCCAATTACATTTACTTGTAATTGTAATGGAAGTATGCCAATTACAATTACTTGTAATTGTAATGGAAGTTTGCCAATTACATGTAATTGTAATGTAGGTATTACTGATTACAAATTACATGTAATTATAGGGGACAATTACAATTAATTGTAATTCGTTCATCTTCAATAACAAATACTTTAAATGTAATTGAAAATGTAATCATTAACCTCACCACTACACAGCACCCCCTCCCCAGTTTCTACAAAATACTCGGATGGCTGTGGAATAAATCTCAGGGAATGGGTACAGAAAGTTTGATTTGTATGTAACTAATAGAAGAAGATGGGCGATGATATTTGATTTGTTGATCCTTTGATCTTTGTCTTATCGAGGATATTAATCATTCTTGGGAACACATGCTTTCTTGGCATAGTAGGTCCAATTATAAATGGTAACCGTTCTTCAGTATACCAATTACCTTCCAAGGTGTTGTTGCCGAATTAACAGAGCCATCTAAGTTCTGGGGTGGAGATTGCATTTTAGATTATCGTAAGATACCAAGAGTCTGTTCACCTGTGCACCTTCTATAGACTCTACATTAGTGATTGCATATTGTATAGTGTATCTATTATGATTGGTCTCATGTATATCTATCTGCGTACTTCTATTTGAAACTTTCCCTGTTTATAAATCTTACATTAAGGGAGAAATAATATTATAATTATTTCTTTTGCATTTGTCCTCCCTAAAGCACTAGAACTAATAAAATGTTGAGGTTTTAAAATAGCCCAAAGTAAATTGCTTTTGAATTGCTAACAAAAACTAAACGCAGTTTTTGCATACATACTTACTTCTAAAAAGTCGGCATATATCAAAATAAACTGCTTTCACATTTCAATTTGTCATAATTTATACATATTTAAAACTTAGTACCCGAGTACTTTACCGTTGATTTAGTTATTTATAATTACATGTTCGTTCTTAGTTCATATAAGTCCTTGTTTGTAGTTGGCTGTCAACAACTATAAAGGACCCAACTTAAAAGGACAATTAATGAAAAGTTTGCGAGCATTTTAAAGAAAAAGCGACAACTATAAAGGACTCAACTTAAAAGTACAATTAATATAAAGTATGCGAGCGCTTTAAAGAAAAAGGCGACTGTTATTTAGTTGTTTGCTACTCCAACTTATTTATTTCCGTTTACTTGAGGCAATTATTCTGGTACCTTTTATAATGTAATTGTAGTTGAAAACAGAAAGGTCCCCGCTTTAGTTGTATGCCACTTCAAATGCTATGTAAGTTGAACAGTTGCCAACAAAACCAACTTAAATTATGATGGCAAAAACATTTTTAATAAGATTGAAATTTAATTTATGCTTCTCTTTTTTTCAAGCTTTGTGAAGCAAACAATTTGAAAGAAAACAAAAAAAAATATTAAAATTCAACTTTTCGGATTGTTTGACTTTGTTTATTGTTTAAAATATCTTTAAGGTGGCTAATTACATTAAATAAAGTCATAATTAAGTTAACACATTGTTTTTGTTCCTTTTTATTTTGCTTCTTTTGTCCTTTTGTATTGACGCCATTTATTTTTTGTTTGTTTGTTTTTCTATGACTTCGCAACAACAAGAATCAAGAAGGAAAAAGTGTGGAAACCCTTAATATATATGACTATGAGACTTTCTAAGTGAAATTAAAATGAGAAGAAAAAAAAACCGAAATAAATTAAAACAAATGTTTAATTAAGTTGCACCCTTCCATGTATTACATGTGTGAGGAAGTGAGTGAAATACACCCAATACTTTAAAAACGGGAAATGCGAGTGGCTAAGATTATAGATAGTTCCACTGTCAAGACTTAAGATTGCTCTGTAGTGAAGATTAAAGACTTATATATAGTCAAGACTACAGACTGCTCTATAGTCAAGACTATAGACTGATCTATAGTCAAGAATATAGACAGACCTATGTCAAGAATATAGACTCATCTATACTCAAGATATAGAGTGATCTATAGTCAAGACTATAAACTGACCTATAGTCAAGACTATAGACTGATCTACAGTCAAGAATATAGACAGACCTATTGTCAAAAATATAGACTGATCTATAGTCAAGACTGCTCTATAGTTAAGACTATATACTACTTTATAGTCAAGTCTATAGACTGTTCCATAGTCAAGACTATAGACAGCTCTATAGTTAAGACTATAGAAAACTCTATATTCAAAACTATAGACAACTCTATAGTAAAACTGTAGACAACTCTATACTCTAGACTATAGACAACTCTATAATCCAGATTATAGACAACTCTATAATCCAGATTATAGACAACTCTATAGTCTAGACTATAGGCAGCTCTATAGTCAAGACTATAGACAGCTCTATAGTCAAGACTATAGACAGCTGTATAGTCAAGACTATAGACAGCTCTATATTCAAGACTATATACAGTTCTATACTCAAGACTATATACAGTTCTATAGTCAAGGCTATAGACAGCTCTATAGTCAAGATTATAGACAGCTCTATAGGCAAGACAATATGCGGCTCTATAGTCAAGACTATAGACAGCTCTATAGTTAAGACTACAGACAGCTCCATAGTCAAGACTATAGACAGCTCTATAGTCAAGACTAGAGACAGCTCTATAGTCAATACTATAGACAGCTATATAGTCAAGACTACATATAGCTCTATAGTCAATACTATAGACAGCTATATAGTCAAGACAACATATAGCTCTATAGTCAAGACCACAGGCAGCTCTATAGTCAAGACTATAGACAGCTGTATAGTCAAGACCACAGACAGCTCCATAGTCAAGACTATAGACAGCTCTGTACTCAAGACTATAGACAGCTCTATAGTCAAGATTATAGACAGGTCTATAGTCAATAATGTAGACAGATCTATAGTCAATACTATAGACAGCTCTATAGTCAAGACTTTAGTCAAGACTATAGTCAGCTCTATAGCAAAAACTATAGTCAGCTCCATAGGTCAGGACTACAGTCAGTTCTATAGTCAAGACTATAGCAATTTTATAGTCAAGACTATAGTCAGCTCTATAGTCAGCTTTATAGTCAAGACTATCAGCTCTGTATTCAAGACTATAGACTGCTCTATAGTCAAGACTACAGACTGCTCTATAGTCCAGACAATAGACTGCTCTATAGTCCATACAATTGACTGCTCTATAGTCGAAAGTATAGTCTGCTCTAAAGGTAATACCATATATTACTCTATAGTCAAGAATAATAGGTCTCTATAGTCAAAAAAAAGGTAATACTAGTATAATAGTCAAGACTATGGACTACTCTATAGACAAAACTGTGGATTGTCTGGAATATAGTCTACTCTATAGTCAAGACTATAGACAACTCTAAAGTACAGACTATAGACTGCTCTATAGCCAATACTATAGACTGCTATAGACTGCTGTATAGTTAAGACTATATACTCTATAGTCAAGATAGTCTGATCTATAGCCAAGACTATGGATAGGACTGGTCTTCAGTCAAGACTATATTTTATTTTCTACTGTAATTCGAGGGAAATGTATTGCCTGCCACCAATTTTGAGATTGTTTTAAAACCGTGATAAATCAAAATACAACTTTTTACGCCTTCCGTTTTGCTATTTACCGTATGTAAATACATACGTACGTACTATATACAGTCATTTATACAACAGAAATTAACGTAACAAAAAAAGGTTTGATAGGCAAGAAACCGCTTTATCCGTTAGCTAGCAATTTTAACCAATACCACCATACCACACAATATCTCACCCTCTTTGAGAACTTTAAAAAAAAACTTTTTTTAACCCCCCAACCACATTCGTAACTCTTCGTCACTATACGACAATGTGTATGAATTATTTCGGTTAAAATTCACTCTTTAATTTTCAAACATTCTTTTTCATGACTTCATCATCAGTGGAAACTTATTGGTCTTAGGCAATTTTTCATACTCCTATGTTCTGCTATTTTCTCCAGTTCTGTTGAACTTGTAACGAGCATCTTAAGGACATACAAGTACTTGGAAACATTAATTCAAACTCGCACTCTTTACAACATTGTTGTTGTAGTATATGTTCGAGTACTTTTCTCGTCTTCCGCATTTTGTTTGTACTATTGTTTGGTTAAGCTTACAATGTTTACAGTCCTAGATTTTCGCTCCATATGGCCCATAAAAAGGTTCTATATGACTGATTTCCACTTGATGCAGTGGGTGAGTAAGGAAGTAAGTGATTTTGAATGTGTGAGTGTGTTTATTTTCATGTTCCAACGACAAGGGTAGTGATAATTTATTCATACACTACATACACTGAAATCACCCTAAAAAATGTGTTTTTTGTTTTTTTGTTCATCTCTTGTTTTTTTTTGTGTTGTACCAATTTTTTTCCTCGTTTCATTTTCATTTAGGCCATGTTAAAATTTAATTTTGCAAAAAGTAAATTGTTGTAGCTACAAATTCTATTTCTTAATAATGTTTTCTATGAGTGTTTGTGTATGTGTGTTCGTGTGCTAGTAAGTGTTGAACTTAGTTTTCAGTGAAAGTTAAATATGAAATTTCATTGTAGCTTTAATGGAAGTGACATCCTTAAAATTTACTCTATAAATATGTAAATGTGGAATACAGTATGGTTTAAAACAGTAGCTGAGGCAGTTACAAATTAGGGAGTATTTCATTTATTTAATTTGGAACATTATTCAGAGAACGACTTTGTTGCAACGTTTGTATGAAGTAGTGTCATGCTTTCTAAAGTTTACAAGGAATCGATGTTTAAGAACCCATCATTAACTATCGGTACATTTACACACAGACTAGAGAGATCTGTTTTGAAGTAATTTTTCATATTTAAGTCGAAAGACTTCCTTTTACTTCATGGATCGAGCCTTTGATTTATTTTGAAATGTGATTTTCAGTAGAGGGCTTAGTCAATTATATTCCTAGCTATACTGGTGGGTCTACGGTCAAAATTTACAAAACAATTAGACAAAACAATTAGAAGCAGTTAATAGCTCAAGGCCCGCATTGAACAGATTAGTCAGACTCTTTTTATCAGATCAAGTAGTAGCTCAAGGCCCGATCTATCAAAACTAATATGTTTTTGAAATAAGTCTATACAAGATCAACATTCTAGAACTTTATAGTTTCTTATCAAGCGGTCGTAATCATAAAACTTTCTGAAATATATATAAACATGTAAAATCGGTTGCATACATATATTATGAACTGAACAACCAATAATATCCTTTTGTTTAAGAAAAATTAGGTTGATATTCATCAAAATTCAAAGAAATAAACATAGGTCACTAAAGGGCCCGTTGTGCGCACCTTTTCAAAGAAAGTGATTGTGGGTAAAGAAACCTTATTAGTGATCTATGAAGGCATTATCGTCCGATATTTAGAAATTTCTAAGAATTTCGTGAGGGACTTTATATCCAGAATAAAAACGCTCCAAAGATATTTGGATAAAATTTCGACAAAAGCCTGGCAATGACAAAACAAGTGCTCCAAAGATTTACTCTAGATGCATGCAACATCAAATCCAAAGAAATACATCTAGTCCACTAAAGGACCTGTTATGCGCACCTTTTCAAAGAAAGTGATTGTGCGGAAAGGAACCTTATTAGTGATCTATGAAGATATTATCGTCTTATGTTTAGAAACACAGTTTCCTGGAATTTTCCAATCCGTTTTCGTGAGGGATGTTATATCCAGAATAAAATCGCTCCAAAGTTATTTGGATCCAATTTCGAAGAAAGACTGGCAATGACAAAACAAGTGCTATATCAACATGTGCTATATCAACAAGTGCTATATCAACAGTGCTATCAAATCCAAAGAAATACATCTAGGCCATTGAAGGGCCTGTTGTGCGCTCCTTATCATATAAGATGTTTGTGGGTAAATAAAACGTATATAGTAATTAATGAAGATATTATCGTCTGAATTTTTGAAACTCAGTTTCCTGGAATTTTCAAATCCGTGTTCGTGAGAAATGTGGTATCCGGAATAAAATCGCTTCAAAGATATTTGGGTCTAATTTCGAATAAAGACTGGCAACGGTAAAGAAAGTGCGATAAAGAAAGATTCACTGTCCTCTTCACAGGCACGTTTAACTTTGTATCCTGTTTGTCCACTTAAAATACGTACCATCATATTAAACTCGAACTTGATATTCTCTACCTGCTCGGATGCTGAAAAGGCTTCTCGTTCTGCTTTCGATAATGTTACCCCAAAGTAGCTTTTTGGTTCTACCCACCGATCGTTATTATTATTCCAAGCGGCCTTACCTCGTTGATCGGACGGTTTTGAGTTCGTGAGGTTAACTATCTATTGCGAAAGCTTATCTCGAGGATATTATTCATTTAATACTCTCTTACAGTCCAATACGGCCTTAGGTTTAACCTTATCTGCTGATATCAACCCAGTTGCTTTCTGGCAGTCGGTAAATATGTTAACCCTGATGGCGTCATATTTATTCTGATCCAGTTCACACATTCCGTTATTCCACGGACTTTCGCCTGGATGCTAATGTTGTAATTAGGTGGGCGGTAGTATATTTTTGTTTCTGAGATTCAATGTAGAATCCCACACCAGGTTTACCTCCCAGTTTAGAGCCATCTGTGTAGCAACGGATTGCTACGGGTATTTGGTATAATGTTCCCCTTGACCATGATATTCTATTTGGGATCAATGTTTCAAAGCTTGCAACATATTATGTATCTGGTATGTAAAATGTATACCACTCCTTTAGGATGAGGATAATTTTATATAAAATTTGCTCTCATCAGAGATTAAACATTTTAGGTTTACAAGATATTATATATTGTGAGACCTAAAGGGATCAACTTGGACTGAAGTAAAGCTGCATTGGCTTCCTGTGATAACATAATCCTTAAAGATAAGGCAGATCCAATAATTCAAATAAAACGTATAAAAAATATATGGCTCATCTCAGATTATATTTTTATACCCACCATCAAAAAAGATGGGGGTATATTGATTTTGTCATTCCGTTTGTAACACATCGAAATATTGGTCATAGACCCATAAAAGTATATATATTCCGGGTCCTTATTAAATTCTAAGACGATCTAGCCATGTCCGTCCGTCCGTCTGTTGAAATCACGATAGTTGAAATTTTGCATAAATATTCTCTATTGCTAAGGTTTGTTTGGTATTGAAAATGGGCAATATCGGTCCTCTTTTTCGGATAGCCCCCATACAAGTGGACCTCCAAAAAACAGCTTTAACGGGCATAACTGCTTTAGAAGTACGAGTATAGCGATGAAATTCGACATAAGTAAGTTTCATATGAGCCGAAATCTTTCTACAAAATTTTTTGAGGATCGGCCCATAAATGACCGTACCCCCCATATAAGGTCCCCTTCTGAAAATTACTTTAACACTCATTACTGGTCCCAAAATGCAAGTATAGCGATGAAATTCGGTATAAGTATGTTTCTTACGAACCAAAATCTCTCTACCAATTTTTTTTAGGATCGGCCCATAAATGACCGTACCCCCCATATAAGGTCCCCTTTAGAAAATTACTTTAACACTCATTACTGGCCTAAAAATTCGAATATAGCGATGAAATTCAGTATAAGTAAGTTTCTTACGAACCAAAACCTTTTAACCAATTTTTTTAGGATCGGCCCATAAATGACCCTACCCCATATAAGGTCCCCTTCTGAAAATGACTTTAACACTCATTACTGGCCCCAAAATGCAAGTATAGCGATGAAATTCGACATAAATAAGTTTCATGTGAGCCAAAATCTTTCTACCAAATTTTTTGAGGATCGGTCCATAATTGACCCTACACCCCCATATAAGGTCCCCTTTAGAAAATTACTTTAACGCTCAAAAATACGAATATAGCAATAAAATTTTACACAATTAAGTTCCTCGCGAGCCAAAATCTTTTTAATAACTTTTATGTGGATAGGTCCATAATTGGCCTACTCCCCCTATTAGGTCCACTTCAGGAAATAGCTTAAACGCTCATTACTGTCTTAAAAATACGAGTAAAGCGATGAAATGCTACACACGTAAGTTTCTTACGAGCCAAAACCTCCGTACCAATTTTTTTGGATCGGCCCATAAATGACCCTTCCCCCATATAAGGTCCCCCTCTGCAAATAACTACAATGCTCATTACTGGCTTAAAAATATGAATGTGACGAAAATTGACGCACATAAGTTTAATGCGTGCCAAAATCTCTCCACCAAATTTAGGGAGTATCTGTCCATAATTTACCCTACCGCCCATATAAGGTCCCCTTCAGAAAATTACTTAAGCGATCATTACTGGCATAAAAATATGAGTTATGAAATACGCTTCGAATTTCATGCGGAATGTGTCGGTAATTCACAAAAGGTTCCCTTCAGGAAAGAGCTTTGGTTAATAAAATACGAGTGTTCCTTATTTAAAATACGAGTATAGCGCTGACATTTTGCATAAACAAGTTCTATATATAATCTATGTACAAAATTTTATGAGTATCGGTTCATAATTGACGCTCACGGTTTAAGAATTGAAATAAAATATTTGTTTTTTAAAAAATAATATTTTGTTAGTTCAAAAGAGCTCGGTCCATAATTGACTTGAGCCATATTCCAAATATCACCCTTTTATCGCATACGGTTTGATGGTGGGTATACGAGATTCGGCACAGCCGAATATAACAGTCTTACTTGTTATTTATCCGAACAAGTACATTCTCTTTAGCGATCTCTTTAGTGTTCCGATTTTAATCAAATTTCGATGTATATTTCTTCTCGCAGATAATATTTACATTAATCCTAACAAGTAATCGGATTTAGAAATCAGTGAGTCCAAATTTTAATAAAATCTCTATTATATTTCTTCTTACTTCTCAATATATAAAAATTTCATAAAAAAGCCACCCTACTATATATAGTACAAACCAAATCCCATTTTCATTCAAACTTAACTAAATGACACATGCTTTCATTCATTTCCGTAGATTTATTTGTTGGAAACTGTTGGAGAATTTTCATATCTCATATGTAATCGTAGTTGTACGATTTTTTATGATTATCAATTATTATGAGTTAAATTTCTCTTGATTATAGAGTCCTTGGCTGACATTTGAAATTATCCTCATTGTACTCATATACTCTTTTGTACAAATGTGTCCTTGTAGTAAGCTAAATTTAATATTATTCACACAAGTGATATAGAAAGGATGAAGGAATGAAGAGAAACGGCTAAGATGGTATTACAACATAAAAGAAGAAAATAATGAAAGTCTTTAATTAAATTGTAAGAGTGTTAAATGTGGTTTTCTTTTTTTTTAACATTATGTTTTTTTGTTCGTTCTTCTTTTGAAATATGGATAATAGTATGAATGTTTGTTTGGTTCTCTTTTATTTCTGAGCTTGTATCCTTAAGGAAATTGTTAATTATACGAAGAACATACTTACATATACATATGTATGAATGTGTATGTTTGTATGTCTATTAATGAAATGGCATTTTTCTTGTGTTTGAAGGGCTAGACAATAAAAAATAAAGGATTTCTCTTTTCTTATAGTTATATAGGTTCGGTAATTCAAAGATTGTAGGCAGCAACATAAAAATAGACTTTAATGAAGTTGTGGGTTAATTTTATGTGTCATAAAATTGTTAGATAAAATTATAAAAGGGTTTAAATTTAACAGACAAGAAAATTTAGTTTATAATCAAATTTAAAGTTTTGCTAAAATAGAATTAGGTAAATAGTTGGGAAATTGGGAAATTTTAGGAAATTTAAAAGAATATATAAATAAATAATAACTTTGAACTTTAGAGTTTGGAATCTTTACACATATTTAAGACATATAACCTACTGTTAAGATTGGTTTCAGGTTCTATTTCACAAATGGCTAGGTTGATATAAGCATTAAAACTTTCTCAAGAAAAGTATAAAGAGATCAAATCACATCTCGCCAAGGCAACTGACTATAGAACTTAGGAAAAAATGGAGTCATTTCCTTAGAAATCTAAGATTTTAGAAGATTAATCATGAAATTGTTTGCCTAAATAACGTTTTTAGGATTTGCACACGTTTGGGCCCAGCAAGCGTATAACAGCAGGGACAAGAGGTATTAGTCAAAAGTAAGCTAGTCTGATGATTTGATGATGGGTACTGACAAGTCGAATAATAGTCCTGGGAAAAATCTACTTTCCAATATGATTTCATTATTTTCATTAGAAGACGCCATAGTTTCTAAATTTTCAATAAAAGGGATTTTACTCTCTTTATAGGATCTGACTAAAATTGATCTCTTGGTGAAGCTAGATTCTTTAGGTGATATAAAAAATATATGGCCAATATGTCTCCTTTCAAATAGCATCTTATTAATTTCATTAGTGGAGGCGGTAGTCTTTAAATTAATGTTTAAGGCAACAACCTTGTGGGCTTTTGCCTTCTCCATAGAATCTGCTTAAAAGTGGTCTCTTGGTGAAGCTGGGTTCTTTAGATTAACAACAAGGCCTCTGAGGTATCGTAAAAACATATATCTAGAATAGTGGTATAATCGAATTTTGACTCTATCACCACATTAGTACCTGTTCTAGTAGTTAGAATGTAGATTGTAGATTGCCGATTGTAAGAACCCCCGAATTCTCCTTACAATCGTAGTTAACTCTTAGTATTGACTTCGTGTAGTATTTACAATAGTATTCTTATTCAAAATCAAGAACCTCAAAATACTCCTAGACCTTGTGTAATAGTAACGATTGCATTTTTAATCGAATTGAAGAACCCCCGAATACTTCTTGGCTTCGTGTAGTATTTCCAATTGTATTTTAGCCGAATTCAAGAACCTTCGAATACTTCTTGACTTCGAGTTGTATATCCGATTGTGTAACGAAGCCTTTTATAGCTGAACAAATAACTGTTGAAAGAGTATAAATACTTTAAATAACCACATCTTGTAGGATTTGTTTCGCTTCTCTTATCCAGCTATCACCATCAATCCAGTCGTTAATACCACCCTCTACATTCAAGAAACAACCTTCAACAATCGTCTCCCGAACAACATTCAACAATCGTCTACCGAACAAAATTCAACAATCGTCTCCCGAACAACATTCAACTCCCGAAACTTTTTGACTACGTGTAGTATTCCCGATCGTAGTCGTAGTCAAAATCAACAACCCCCGTATACTTCTTGACTTCGTGGAGTATATCCGATTATATTCTTAGACGAAATTGAGAACCTCTTAATACTTCTTGACTTCGAGTAGTATATCCGATTGTATAACGAAGTCTTTTGTAGCTGAACAAATAACTGTTGAAAGAGTAAAAATACTTCAAATAACCAAATTCCGTAGGATTTGTTTATCTTCTCTTATCCAGCTATCGCCATCATTGGAGTAGTTAATCCCATTATCTACATTCATCAAACAACCTTCAACATTCGCTCCCGAAACTCAATACCTATCACTTCGTCGAATTAAGTAGACTTAGTATAAGTAGTTTAAGGTTTTCCGAATAACACATCACAGTTAAAATATTTGCGTTTTTCTATTTAAAGGAAGCAGACCTTTAAACCTGGACAGGCTGAGTTATACCTCAGCTGAGAAAACAAACTGAATTACACCTAAAAAAACTGGAAGAGAAAAATCTGTCACATATGAAGAGTTCGCGCAAACTCTCACTTTAAGTTAGCGCGAATTATCCAGGTCTTATGAAAACACAACTTCACAGCCAGAATAAAAAAGGCTGTAATGACAATGTATATCTGCGAGAAAGCTATGGGCACAAGAGTAGTGGTCTGGTGGTAAGAACTAGAAACCTTTTGTAGTAATGTATGTATATGTAGCCTTATTATGTTTTGTTGGTAGTGTACCGCTTCATTTATTTAAGTTCGTATATATGTATTATATATGTTTTTCCAGAACGTTTTATGTATTTCAGGATAACGGTTATTATTTGTACATATAATTCTTCTAGAATATTGATTGTATATATGTCTGTCTCTTTTCTTCTTTTATATTATGAATAGAGATAATAACCTAGATTATAAACTAGATAATAAGCTAGATCAGAGTATAATATGAATGCTGTGAAAAAGCGTCATTAATAAACTTGTATTCAAAAAGAAAAGACGTGTCGTGATTATTTAAAAGCGCTTACACTTTCCGTAAACACGGATGGTTCTTAAATGGTAGAGCGGGTTGGAGGTGGAATTTTTATCCCTTAATTCGGGATCAGCTTGGATACAAAATTAATCTAGTCCACTACAGGCTAAACTATCAGTTATTAAAAGAACAGCAAATTGGTTTCAGTATTACAGAACATCAAACAGATATATTCTAATTTATACCGACAATCAAGCTGCTATCAAATCCCGGATTTCTGTATACACTACATCCACACTAGTCCAGAAATGCCGGGTATTCTTATATATAATGGCGAGAATTTCAACAATCGTACTTAAATAGGTACGAGAATACGGGTATTTGATGGGCAACTGTGTAGGTGATGAATTAGCGAAAATAGGATTTGGATATAGACATCTTTAGAGGTATTCCGCTAAAAGCTTGCAAATAAAGACTAGATAAAAGATTCTATTATCTCTCCCAGTCAAGATTGGCAACTTGCATCATTAACATCTTCAATTTAGGTTAGGTTAGTTTACGTGGGTTGCTCGCTAGTTAGCGAGTTCACTTGGAGGCCTTGTGGTCCATTGTGATACCCTTAGAATTGCCTTTTCCTTGTGTTGAAAGAATGGTTACCCTCCCTATTTCGTTGATTATTTGGTTCTTGCGATATTCGTGAAAACCAGCTGGTTTTCTTAATAAAGCCGATCATGTTTACTAGTGATACATCTTTAACACATTCCAATTCATGAAAAAGAGCTCTACCAAGATATAGTAATCTATGATCTTGTAAGGCTGGGCAGTCACATAGAAGGTGTTGTACCGATTTCACTTCCTCTTCGTTCAAACAGCTTCTACAGTAGTTATAATGTGGGTAGTCCATGCGTTCCGATATATGTCCAATCATATAGTGCCCAGTAATTATACCAGTTAGAAGCCTAATCGAGTTCTTACTAAGAGACATGAGAGTCCTAGTCCTATACGTATACGTCACATCTTCAATTTATATTTCACTCCTTCTTATTTAAGTTCAGACTATCCCCTTTCTTCTCCTCTGCTTAATTATCTTTACACGGAGCCAATACCACTCTGTAGTCTTAGAAATGTCACGAACAAAGTTATGGAATAACCCATATGTCAATGAGACTTGAAAGTGGCACCAACGAAACCTTCATGATAAATTTGATTACAAACTTCTGACGGACATCGTTATCACGAAGTATGAAGTTTTGAGTGAAACTTTCTAAGGTTTAAAATTCTCCTCTGAGTCCTCTGATTGACAAAAAATATCTTGTTATTATTATTATTTAAAATATTTATATACAAATTATTCCGATTCTTTAGAGAACTTAAAGTGATAATTTTATTTAGAAAAGTCCAGCTGATGGACAACATTCAATGGCAGCTGTATTTATAAACAAAAGGATGTCAAAATGTTTATGTATGTATATGGAATATTTGTACTTGTAAATACATACATATATGAAATTCATCTGACTTTCTTTCGATTTCTGTTTTTTCGCTACCTGAACATTTCAGCAACACTTTTTTGTGACTGAAACCTGGACAAACGCTTCATTGCATTTAAACGGTTTTTAAAAGTAAAAAATAAAACAAATAAAAAAATGTTCAATAAAAGAATGAAACAAGAAAATACTTGTTTTCGAACACATGCAGACAACCAGAAATCAAATTGAAATGAGTTTAAATGCAATCCAACCACTAGGAAGACATGAAATAAATCATCGGTAATGCCGAACAATTGAAAAATTGAAATCAATATGAACAATAATAAAATGCAAACGTTTAAAATTGAATTGATTTCACAAATACAACCAATTCACAAACTCATCTCATCCAGACTCAACCAGTCAGACCACCGACTCAACTCAGCTCAACTTCAACAAACCAAATCCAGCCAACATTTAAAACATTTTGAATGGATATTGTCGTCGATTTCTTTTATTTGTTAAATGCGGCTGAAAAAATATTTTAAGGGGTTTAAAATAAAAAAACAAAATCGAAAGAATAAAAGGGAGGGTGTGAGTTTTTGATTTCGATTTTATACACTTTTTTATTGTCTTCTGTGGCAGTTTTGTGAACAGTTGTTCACATTTAAAGCATACGAAAGGATTTACATAAATTTAAACTTCTTATAATTTGTCAACATCAAATTGTCAAAGTATTTAGTATAGTTTTCAATACTTATTACTATAGCTTTTCAAGGTAATACACACATAGGAGTTATTAACAAAACACCATTTAACGGGGTTGTTTAAGGATTTACTGACAACTTAAATGTATGGATTTCGTCTATACTTTTTAACATCTTTATTCAAACAGAAAATTTTCAAATTCAAATATTTAATTTTTTAGGCATTTGTTTGTTAATAGAATTAAATCTTAAGAGATTTATTGAATGACTGTAAAATTTTTTATTTCCCTTTTTACTCTATTGTAGTGGCTGCATTTTTTTTTTGAAAATACGCAATAGTTAAAAATTTCTTTTATTTAAAATTTTCTTTAAAATCTTAAGGGATTTGAAAAAATATAGATAATTTTCAATGGCAACTTCTTGAGGTAGTGCAAAATTCGTGTGTGGTGTATGGGTAGATGTAATTTCTCGCAAATTAGATTCATGAACAAAAAACTAAATATCACCATATTGGTGTTATAGCAATCCGAGGGAAAGGAAGTGCTACCACTATATCTAGTCTACCGGGATTATAAACTGGTATCCTCGGCCTTTCTTTTCAATGATTAGAATTTTGGACGAATCAGAACACCTTTCATATCTGGTACCACGGTAATCGGTAACACGCCGGGCGGAGTTTCGGTCTTTTTCTTGTCCCGGTTATTAAAGAAGACCCTTCGGGATACATGTACTGGTTGTAGTTTAAGCCTAAAATCGCGGGAAAAGAATATTGGCTAAAAGACTGATAGATGTACAACTGATACCCCTAAGAGAAGGGACTATGCTACTAAGCGCTCTTCCCCCGGGGCATGTTTTCTTGATAATCTTCTCGCATCTTGGTGTTATTTTAATCCGGGAGATAAGAGGTGCTATCAATACTTTTAGAATACTTTAGAATACTCGCAAATTAGATTCATGAACAAAAAAAGATATCTTGGTGTTATTTTGAACAAACCAGAGCACCTTTCATATCTGGTACCACGGGAATCGGTAACACGCAGGGCGGAGTTTCGGACTTTTTTTGTCCCGGTTATTGTAGAAGACCCTTCGGGATACATGTATGGGATGTAGTTTAGACCTCACGTGAAAATAATTTTGGCTAAAAGACTGATAAATATACATCAGATACCCCAAAGAGAAGAGATTGTGGAGCTAAACGTTCCTCCCGTGGCATGTTATAATGATAATCTTGTTGTGTTATCAATACTATTAGACTACTAGGACTATAAAGAAGTAATGATCAAATGTATCCTCGGCCTTTCCTTGGAAGGTTTTCACATGTGGAACCAGAGAACCACATACTCTGGTATCACGAAGTCCGAAACTCTGCCTTGCGTTTTAGGACATGGTTGATGTAGCTTAAACCCAAAATGTGGGCTATAAACTGACATATAATGACACCGTTTAAGTTCCCTTCTTTGTGTTCTTTGTGAGTAAAAACTTATCATTGGGTTATTTGATGTATTCGTAGTAACTGGACAACAATTGTTAGAGATAATTGTTAGCTCAAGTACTTGAGCAAGACATACAAATGAACGCTGTTAAGTCATCTCAAGTGGTTGTAAAACTACCATTGTAAAACAAGCTGATTGGCAGCCCAGAAGTTCGACAAAGAGTTAATGCATCCGAAAAACATAGTGATATCCACAAACGTCTAATCACGTTAGTTGAAATCACTATTATCTGTCTTTCGTCACAAATATACTCTTTATAAACGAGGGTGAAGGTAATCGTCACTTTAGTGTCTCCTTTGTAAGCGAGAGAGTGGACAATTAAAATAAACAAACAAACTTAAGCTTTTTGTCTGTCCCTTCGTAATGAGGTGACGATTAATTTCCAAGTAGAACAAGCACACGTTAAAATAGCTAGTCACCGGGGCAAGATATCTAAGTGCTTAAGGTGAACACCTGCCTTGGCGGTATACCACGCGCCCCCTGAATCCTTCTATGAAGAACTCAGGGGGCAATTTCTATACATAGCTGTGCCGGTTCATGTACAAGCACTTTGCTAAAGTACTAATCTCTTGACATAGTATCTTCGTTGCGGAATGACAGGCAGCATGAGATCAATCCCAATAGAAGGGAGAGACAACCCCAACATCAGGTGAAATCAATCTTCCGGTATACCGGAAAATGACCACCCTTTTGATGTCATGAGAGATTGCTTTATTATACCCTCCACCACCATCAGTGGTGATAGAGGGTATATATAAGTTTGTCGTTCCGTGTGTAACACCAAGAAATATTCATCTAAGACCCAACAAAGTATATATATTTTGGGTCCTTATGAAATTCTGAGTCGATTTAGCTATGTCCGTCTGTCCGTCTGTCCGTCTGTCTGTCTGTCTGTCTGTGTAAAACACGCTCACGTTAAAACTAAGCAAAGGAAATCAACCAAATTCACCCAAAATATTTATTGTTATCCTAAGCAGTTTGGTATTGAAAATCAGCAAAATCGGTTCACAACGTAAAAAGCTATGAGTAAAAATTTCAGACTACCTCGAAAAAAATTACGTTTTTTTCATCATTCTTTTGAAGTTTTCTCAGAAACTACCAAAGATATTTCAATGAATTTTGTCACACATTATTTTTTCATGGCAGTGATTAATTATGTTGAAAATCTTTACAATCGATTCAATATTTCCCATAGCCCCCATACAAAGGTATATATTCCCGGAAATTAGTTTATCGCTAATAACTCCCTCAAATATATCGGTATCAACACAAAATTTTGCACATGCAAATATAATGTGAACAGAAATCATACTGTCAACGCAGATCTCAGTCGCTCCACAATTGGTCATAGCTCCCATACAAGGTCCACTTCCGAAAATCACCTAAACGCACATATTTCATTGATGAATAAAGCTATTGTGATAAAATTCGAGTTAAACATGTTTTGTGTACATACAAATCATTCTACGAAATTTTTTACGGATCGGTCCATTATTGGTCATAGCTCCCATATAAGGCCCACTTCCGAAAATCATTGAAAGCTCATATTTCATTGTCATATAAAGCTATCTTGATGAAATTCGACACAAATATGTTTAGTCTAAATATAAATCACTCTACGAAATTTTTTCCGGATAGGTCCATAATTGGTCATAGCTCCCATATAAAGTCCACTTCCCAAAATCACTTAAACGCATATATTTCATTGAATTATAAAGATATCGGGATAAAATTCGACTCACATATGTTATGTATACATACAAATCATTTTACTAATTTTGTTACGGATCGGTACATTATTGGTCATAGCTCCCATATAAGGCCCACTTCCGAAAATCATTTAAAAGCTCATATTTCATTGTCATATAAAGCTATCTTGATGAAATTCGACACAAATATGTTTAGTGTAAATATAAATCACTCTACGAAATTTTTTCCGGATAGGTCCATAATTGGTCATAGCTCCCATATAAAGTCCACTTCCGAAAATCACTTAAACGCATATATTTCATTGAATTATAAAGATATCGGGATAAAATTCGACTCACATATGTTATGTATACATACAAATCATTTTACTAATTTTGTTACGGATCGGTCCATTATTGGTCATAGCTCCCATATAACCCCATTTCCGAAAATCACTTAAAAATACATATTTCATTGTCAAATAAAGCTATCGTGATAAAATTCGACATAAATATATTTCGTATAAATATGAATTAATCCACTAAATTTTTTCCGGATAGGCCCATAATTGGTCATAGCTCCCATATAAAGTCCGAAATTTTTTCCTTAACGGTTGATAATTGGTCACAACTCCCATATAAGGACCATTTCCGAAAATTACTCAAATGCACATTAACAATCAAAGTTATCGGGATAAAATTCGACATAAATGTGTATTTTGTATATATAAATCATTCTACGAATTTTTTCTTCCGGATCGGTCCATAGGTTGTCTTAGCTCCCATATTAATATACATTTTTCTCGACCTAATTAAAATTAGTTTGACACATGCATAAATGTTAGTACCCTCAATAAGGAAACAAAAATTTTGCCAAGTTATCTAAAAATTAGATAGTTAAATGGGTTTCAATAAAAAGTAGCTTGCTGGTGGAGGGTATTTAAGATTCGGCATAGCCGAATATAGCACTCTAACTTGTTTAAAATGCAATCCCCATCAACTAATGACCCATTCCACTGCAACAACACAACTGAGATAACCCTGATGATTCGGCAACAGCCCCTATTTGGTAGTCCGAATCCAGACAATATATCAAAATACCTCTGTATGTCAAATAATGTGAAAAAGGATGTGGGAATTTCCAAAGTCAATTAGAATCCAATAATTGCCCCGACAAGTTGAGTGAACAGACCTCAACCGTAAGTCGCGTAGCACGAAACAATATGAATACTGTTGAGATGGCAACAGCACCACGAACTTCCCTGAAGATAAAGATAATTAATAATGTACCAACTACTACTATCTACTATCCTCTTGTCGGGCAGAGGAGTCTTTCCCGATCGTTCAACAATTGCATCAGTTAAAATCTCAGACCATAAAGAACGATGTACGGAATGACAGGCAACTACCAAGTGTCAATGTGAGAATTCAGAGTTGAAAGAAAAAAAATTCGTAAATATGATCCATTTATTGACTTTGATTACCTTTCGATCAATTATTACCACTGTTGCCACATTTTTTAAAATTATGAAGTATTAATATAAACATCATTCGGAACTGTGCCTTTATTTGGGGGTATTGTCATCATTCTGGAGAACTGCAAAGTTTGTCGAAATTATTAATATTTTAGAACAGTCCAATTCTATAGTTTGTATCAACATGTATTAGAGTTGCAAATCGGGGTGAGTTTACTCTGATTATTTATTTCTTTCCATTCTACTCTGATTTCAGCTTTCTACTGCCAGTTTTGAATACTCATTCTTAAGTAATCTTCTTTGCAGTATTTACATTTCGTTCGCCAACGTCCTCCTCTTTTAGTACCTCCGATGTTGAAGTTTACCATTAACTTTTGGGGTCGACTCTCGTCCATGTATGCTAGATGTCTTAAAATTTTTCTATATCCTCTTTCTTTCTATAACGTGAGCAGTTCGTCGTTACTTCTTTAGAGATACTCTCCGTTTTGTGTCATTCAAAGATCCAAATATTTTTCGTACATAAAACATTATTTTGCTAAAAATTACTTCAACTACATATTTCTCAAAAACAGTTTTGTTTACTTAAAAAAAAACTAGGATAGTTCCCAGTAGCTATTGACCACACCAGTCTTAATATTGTTTCAAATAACATAATTATATAGTAAATATGCGTAAAATTCAATATTTTTGTTATCAAATTTAATTAATAAACTTAAGAGTTCTTAAGTGCTTTTTATGATTTCTACCAGGAAACAACGAAATTACTTCGTCCTTAATCCAATAATCGCCAACAAGGAAAAAAACGTGAAACGCAGTCTTGTACTATTAAGTTGTAATCATAAATAACTACTTGACACGCAATTTAACAAAATGTTTTTTAGCAGCAAAAGTAAAACTCCTCAAGGGAGTCTCACTAAAAACCCAAAAAAAACTACCCTCTGCTCTATTTTAAATACTAAACAACATAATGCTTTATAACAAACAATGAATGTTTGTATTTATGTATGTATGAGTGTGAACATGCAACACACAGCAGATCCTTTTCCGGTGGATGTGTGCAAGTGTATACGTATGTGTGTTTAAATAATAAAGACCTGGTTGTTTAATCTTGTTATGATTTTTCATTGGGAGGTGTTGAATATGCAGCCAAATAAAAAACCTAAAAAAAGTTAAAGAAAATTATATATTGTGTTATAAAAATTTTACTTTATTATTCCCCTATTGACTATTTACACTTATACGAGTGAGTATATGTTTATTTTATTATTTACCACCAAACAACAATGACGACTTTAGTTCAGAACTTGTTTGCTGTTGCCACTTTCAAAATTAAGCACAAAAAGCATTGTTGCAACTGGGGGGAGGAAACATGTCTTTGTTCGCTGAAAACCCCCCAAAAAAGATTTACAATTAGAAATTTGATCGTTTGAAAGAGATTATGTTGGAATTTATAGTTGTTTCCTTAAGTTTTTTTTTTGTTATCGCAATACTCCACCTTAAAAATCGAAGGACTATTGTTGATTTTTTGACTCTTCAACATTTGAAATGGTCAACATAAAAAAATTAACTGGCATGTAAGCTCATAAATCTTTACAATTATTTCGTTTCTTCTTGGGGGGAAAGCAAGTAAAACGTTCTGTATGCAATTCTGTATATATAGGAACTACGTTTAATCATAGACTACGCCATCGATCAGTTCATAGTTTAATAATAGACTAATCCATGTTCTAGTACATAGACTAGTCAATTCTTTAGTCAATAGATTACTGGACGGACTACTCAATAGAATAGTCAATAGAATAACCAATAGACTAGTCCATAGACTAGTCAATAGACTAGTCCATAGATTAGTCAGTAGACTAGTCCATAGAATTGTTAATAGACTGGTCCATAAACTAGTTACAGGTTTGTACATAGACTAATGAATAGATAAGTCCATGGAGTAATCAATAGACATTTGCATAGCCTAGTCTATAGTCTAGTCCATAGATTAGTCAGTAGACAAGACAAATGAATAGTCTATAGACTATTCTAGTGACTAGTTTATGGATTTGTCTATTGACTAGTCAATAGTCTAGTCCATAGACAATTCAATAGACTAGTCAATATAAAAGTCCATAAACTAGTCAGTAGAATAGTCCATAGACTAGACAATAGACTGGTCCATAGAGTTGTTAACAGACTTGTACATAGACTAATCAATAGATAAGTCCATAGAGTAGTCAATATACCAGTGCATAGCCTATTCCATAGACTAGTTCATGGACTAGGTAATAGACTAGTTAATAGACTAGTCCATAGACTTGTCCATAGACTTGTCCATAGACTTGCCCATAGACTAGTCAATACAAAAGTCCATAGACAAGTCTATAGACTAGTCCATAGACTTTTCCATTTACCAGTCCATAGACTAGTCAACAGATTAGTCCATAGGCTAGTCTGTAGATTAGACCATTATTTAGTCAATATACTACTACATAGACTAGTCAATAGATTAGTACATATACTAGTCAATAGACTAGTACATAGAGTAGTCCATAGACTAGTCAACACACAAGTTAATAGACTCCTCAATAGACTAGTCAATTGACTAATCTGGTCCGTAGATTAGTCAATATTATAGTCAATTGAATAGTCTGGTCCGTAGTTTAGTCAATAGTCTAGTCAATAGACTAGTCACAATACTAGTCAATAGACTAGTCCATAGACTAGTCAATACGCAGGTCCGTAGACTAGTCCATTGACTAGTCAATCGACTTTACATGGACTAATCAATAGATAAGTCCATGGAGTAGTCAATATACTAGTCCATAGACTAGTCAATAGATTAGTCAATGGACTAGTCTATAGACTAGTTCATAGACTACTCCATAGGCTAGTCAATAGACTAGTCCATAGGCTAGTTAATAGACTAGTCCATAGGCTAGTCAATAGACTATTCTATAGATTAGTCTATTGACTAATCTATTGACCAGTCTATGGACTAAACTGTTGACTAATCTATGGACTAGTCTATTCACCAATCCATGGACTTATCTATTGATTAGTCCATGTAAAGTCTATTGACTAGTCAATGGACCAGTCTACGGACCTGCCTATTGACAATTTACTAATCCATAGACTAGTGAGTAGACTAGTCAATAGACTAGTCCATGAACTAGTCCACAGACTGGTGTGTAGACTAGTCCATAGACTAGTTCATAGACTAGTCCATAGTCAAGTCCATAGACTAGTCCATAGACTAGTCAATAGATTAGTTCAAAGGCTAGTCAAAGACTAGTTCATAGACTAGTCAAAACATTAGTCCATAGGCTAGTCAGTAGATTAGTCCATAGACTAGTTTATAATGCAGTCAATATACTGGTGAATAGACTAGTCTAATTGACTAGTCCATAGACTAGTCAAAAGGCTACTCCAAAGACTAGTCAATTGACTACACCGTTTATTTAGCAGCACTGCAAAACTCCTATATTAATTTCTTTCTAACCGCAATAAACGTAGTTTTATACGCACAATTACCGCTTCTAAATGAAAATATAAATAAATGAATGAACAAATATATAAATAAATATGACTTTAGTGTTACGACCATTAAAAAATCTATGAAAATATTTTGAAAACTTTTACCGTTTTGTGTTTATATGTTTTTTTTTTTGCTTTTTTCGTCTGTTTTTCGCAATAAAAATTGACTAAAACCAGTAGAATTTATAGTTGAGTCACAAACTAATGACTCCAGCTAACTTTATGTGTCTGGCAAAATATTTCGATAAATTTTGTTTCTTTTCATACGAAAAATACAACAAAATGAAAAAAACAAAATTGTTGTACATTTGTGCAAACTCTCTAGAATAAACATTAAATGAAAATTTAAAAAAAAGTCTGAAAAGAAAAAATCGGCATAATAATGCTCAGATAGAGAGCAACAAACTTGTAGGGAAAATGGCATTGTATGTTGGTGTTTTCTCCAACAGATATTTAAAGATATCAGATCTTAGTTTATGTTTAAAACTGAAAGAGTTTGGGTTGTCTGGTCGGACACTACATCACTCATTAAGATCAGTGAAATCGATCAAGATTACTTTATGTTAACATTAATTCTTTGAAATCGTATGAAAAACATAAAATTTGTATCTTCGGACAACTAGACCTGGGTAATGATTACACAAACTAATCCATTACATGGTCGATTATAATTACTTGTAATGTGTAATTGAGCAATAATGTGTAATTAACCAATAACCAATTACAATTACTAGTAATTGTAATTGAAGTTTTGCCAATTAAAATTACTGGTAATTGTAATTAAAGTTTAGCCAATTACAATTACTTCTAATTGAAGTTTCCAATTAAAATTACTTGTAATTGTAATTAGGGTATTACTAATTACATATTAGATGTAATTATAAGGAACAAAATTTACAATTACAAGTAATTGTAATTGGCAAAACGTCAATTACCACTACAAGTAATTCTAATTGCCGAAACTTCAACTACAATTACAAATAATTGTAATTGACAAAACTTCAATTACAATTACAAGTAATTGTAATTGGTAAAGCTTCAATTACAGTTACTTCAAATGTAATTGAAAATGTAGTCATTACCCCCAGAAGCCTGGTTCGCATTTACTAAGATATGCTTAATTTCATATTTCTTGGTTCAAAATTATAAAAACTCAAATAGTATCAGTTAAAGAACGAAAAAGTACCAACATGTCCCCTTTTATAGGTTCTTAGTTTCAAGGATCAATATTATTCAAAAAGTACTTTTTAAAAACGAAAAAGTAGCAAAATATTCAACAAATCTCAAAAAGTACCAGTTAAAGAACGAATAAGTACTAAAAAGTCCCCTTTTATAAGTTTCTAATTGTTGATGAAATTTTCAGAGGTTGTCTCAGATTTTTGACCATATCTCCGTTATTTACGTACCGATTTGGCTGATTTTAAATAGGAAACTTTTTGAAAGCATGTCTGACAAAATGGTTACAGCATTGGGTCTCGAAGATATCAAAAGTCATCAGAAAAATGTGTTTCAACAAACATGCAGACAGATGGATATACATAGCTTAAACGACTATACGTCTATAAGGACTCGGAATATTTAACGTTTGGACTAGTTTTTGTGTTACTGTCAGGCTTTTGTCGAAAGTAGATCCAAATGTCTTGGGAACGATGTTATTTCAGATATTACAACTCTCTGTAACACTGTTTGGGAAATTTAAAGGACCTACGTTCAGGAAACTGAGTTTCTAAACAGTAGACGAGAAACCCGTTCATAGATCGTTATGTAATGTTTTTACTCCAAAATTTTCCATTATAGGGTGTACACAACATGTTCGATGAGGGCCTTTGTATATGTATTTTTTCGGATCTGATGTTTTATACATACTCCATTCATAATCGTAATCACAAAAATATTAAAGACTAGATCTACCAATACTAATTGTAGTTTGCAATACATTCATTTAAATCTCTGCTTGTACAGAATAGTTAGTTTATGGTTATATCTTGATTCAAAGTAATCGGAGCTGTAAAAGCGGAAGTTCATTATTGTTGGTGATTAATGATGACAATATTCAACTGACTTTGTTCTGTTTTGTATTGGAAAGTAACTGCAAAGTATGTAAGAGTGTTTATATATAAAACATGGTCCCATGTGATGCAGTATTGAAAAAAACAAATGCAAAGAAACCATCTAACCAACAACCCTGTCTTGATGATGTTGCCATCGTCATTGCGCAAAAAAAGCGCCATTAAATGGTTCATTAAATTGTTGTGATATTTATTTTTATGAATTTCTGTTGCTCGAATTTCTTTTCATTCCATTTTTTTTTTCGAAATGTTATAAAAGCAATATAAAGAAAATCAAAGGAAACAAGCAGCCAAGAAAACTATAAAATGCATTTCTTTTTACAGTCCATGAAATAACTCCACTTGTTATACAAGAACTGAAGAAATGGAAGAAAAGTATCAAACTAAAATCTTACGACTGTGATTATCATTCAGTAAAACAATGAATTTTTATAATCATTCTCCAACTAATTCATGGTAATTTTAAAGTGGGTGAGAAAATAACAATAAACTATATCTGTGGATGCCATCACATAAAATGCCATAATTAGTTCCAATCGTTAAAAAAAAGAAAACATGACCCTCTATGGTCTCAAATGGTATCAAAACGTGCTGACTGCACACACTTTAAATCATATTGGTAAAATAAAGAAATAGGGAAGAAGTTATAAAGTTCAATTCTATAGAAAATTTATGATGCCTTCCAGCATTGTTACTTGGCTTTAAGAATAAAATCTATAAAATGTATTTTACTATACTACTGAAATGACATAAATTTTTTAGAAAGCGTAAATTTTCAGCGATTGACAATCGGTCGTAAATAATACACAAAAAAATAATATAAAAATTTGTTTAGTAACTAAAATTTAAGAAACTAAAGGTTTTCATTGGGTATAAACGAATATGTAGGGACTCTATATAATATTAAATTGTGTTACGTATTTGGAGTACAAAATCACCCTAGAATAGCATTCTATATACGACTTAAAGCTACTGTTTAAGTAAATTCGGAAAGGACTGTTTTCAATCAATTACATTTAAGGTCAACTGCTACGTATGTACCGATAATGTAAACGTACGTTTCGTCGAACGGTATACAACAGATTACCTCAGGGGTCTGCTCTATTATTCCGGTTGACTACGATCTCTTATTTGGGTCCAATGCAATATGTCCAGTATGCTTTTATCACGTTTTCAGTATCCGGCTATAGTCAAATCACATAAACATAAAACATAAGACCCGCTCGGCTAGGGTATCTTACATGTGTTTCGATCGGAGAAAAATCCAGAAATGTTACGGAACCTTTGGTTGACCATTTGGAACCATGGTGCCCATGTCTCACTTACGCCGAAGCTACATGTAGACTAGGGTTATAACTTTTAAACAAATTTCAAATCGGTCCTATCCATTCCACTGAAGGGGTGTTTTGATTTTAGTTTCCGATCAAAGAATACACCTTGGTATTTAAAAGCCGGTCACTGATATTGTATTTAGACCCTCTTTAGGATTATTATTACATAGTCTGCGTAGTTGACTGGAGTAACTCCTCAATCGGTTAAGGTCCTTAGAAGGCTATTAATTGTAGTTACCCAGAAAATCCCACTCTGTGGTGTCCCGCGAAATAACCGTTTTCTGATAATCATATGTGATTGCGATTCCCAAAATTTCCCAATTTCGGGAATGCAAGCTTGGAGATTTGGTAGATACCTATCACATGAGAAGTAGTCTTATTTCCAAAATTTCATAATAATTGCTCCATAATCAAGTTTTTCGGTGAGTCACTTGTAGAAGGCTAGATGAAAACGTGGAGCGATATTGCCCATTTTAAATACCCATTAACTTGCAGCAATAGAAATTGGTATTCGGGCACAAGAGCGGAGTTACAGACAGCTCACTGCCAGGAGCAAGCCTTACTTGGGTCCTATGGGTTCCTTTGTATTGTCTGTAAAGAAAGATAGTAAGAGTGGGAGAGAGAGAGAAAGGTGGAGGATAAGAATTAAGAAGATAGTCTACACGAGGGTAATAATGAAGACAAAAGTAAACATAAGTAAACGGAGATGAAATGAACATTCTCATTGTTAGAATGCTAAAGTCATGTGAGATAAGTTCACAGCTAATTCGACAAATTTAGGAATGCAAGAATACGTTTTAGTTCAACGTCTGACAGATCAGATATATCAGAGAAATATGACGACCACAACGTTTGATGGCGAAACGTTTCTAGGGCCGGGCAGTTACACAGAATATGAGTAATTGTTTCCTCCTCGTTCTGACAGCTTCTACAGAAGTCGTTATATGGAAGGCCCAGTCTTGCATGGTTTCCAAATTTGCAATGACCAGTGATAACTGATAATAGAGCGCTCAGATGCGTTCTACTGAGACCTACTACAAAAGATGTATGCGAGGCCACAGCATCCTTGCAATCGAGCAGGTAAGCTCATTAGATCATCGATCTTGAGATAAACTATAACATGTATATATGTACATATGTGTCTCTTAATGGCCGATAGTGGGACACCACAGAATTTATCTATGTCCAGAGTAGCCATTCTCGTCTCAGATTTCGCCAAAGTATCAGCAATATTGTTGCCGTTTATGTCCCCGTGTCCCTTGACCCAAACAAGGGTAATTGTTGAATGTCTCGCCATCTCATTAAGAGACAAACGGCATTCTTGGTCAAATCTTGAACTAGAATATGCACCGATCAGGGATGATCTCATAACGTTCTTGAGAATATTTCTGTTGGATAATTTGTCAAGTACGTACCACCAGACAATAACCCACACACATCAATATCGGTTTAATTACGGTTTCATATAGCCAATTTACGTTGCCAGAGTTTATACCCCAATGCAAGCCAATAGTCTTTCTACAGACGTATAATGCCGTCATAGCTTTAGAGGATCCCATCAAGAGTAACACCTAGGTATTTTTTTGCGCTATTCGACAGTGTTAGAACCTCGCCATTTAGACGGGGAAGTGGAATTTGAGGAATTTTGTATTTGCACGAGAACAATACAAGTTCCGTTTTCCCAGGATTTACACTAAGGCCTCAATCAAAGCTCCATGAGCTAATAATTCTTAGCGCGTCTTCCAACCTTTGAGAAAAGATCTCAAGATGAGTGTCGTTACCGCTACTGCAACATCATCACCAATCGTTTTGAAACCTAGTGCATCAAGTCTAACTAGGAGTCCGTTTACGGCCATATTCCACAGGAGAGGGGATAACACTCCTGCTTGAGGAGTGTCCCGTATGGCTCTTTAAGAGATTGCTGTATCTACATGATGGTTAAATATTTCGATATATGACAAACTTGAAATACTATATGTAGGGGTTGTACTCAACTCTAAATATGAACGTATTAAATTTTTTGTCAACGTGTTAAAAAATTTAACAAATCTTACATAATATTTGATATAACACATCTAAGGCAATGCCGATACAATGGACTTGTAAAAAACTTTTACGATCCCATTTCTTTTTGAAATCATAAAAAGAACAAATTTTTATTGATTATTTTTTTTTTTTTGAGGGGTGTTTAAACTATAGTTAAAAAGAACATAAAAATCCAAAGGTCTCTTTAAGAGTTACTAGCAACATAAATCATAAGATTTGTATGCCTGAACATAAATACTCTATAAATGTAATAAAAATGCAACTACTGATAAAATCGTTTAATCACATTTGTTTTAAAAAAATTTTAAATTTTATTTAAATTACTTATTTTTAAAACTCATTCATAGACATGTTTACAAATATTATGGTATTTTGTGTTTTTGAATTAAATCAATTGTGGTTTTGCCACGCAAATCCCTATAAATAGTCGCTATAGGGCGAACAATTTTCAATATCTTTTTTTAAATTGTCGGCCGCAACATATTTAATTATAAAATAATTTAAATCCGTAATTAGTTGATTTTAGTGGTGTTTTCTCCCACCAACTTGATGTTTTTGTTTTTGTCATAAGTGTGTTTGTTAGTGTAAGATTTTAAAGGAAATCTCTTTTGGAAAATAAACTCTGTGTGAATATTTCACACTTTCAGTTGCACAGCATAATGTTTATTGACAGCCTTACAAGAGCATGTCATGTCATTTCTGTTTTAATTACCAGTGCTTAAAAATGTCATCCCGATGACAGCTTAGACAAGCAGACATGCAGAGAGCCAACCGAATAGTACCTAACGCATATTGGCATTTTTCACTTTCTCTTTACATCGTATAAATGTCAATGCACTTTGACATTTTCGACAAATATAATAAAGTAAGATTAAAATAAAAAGAAACAATATTTTTTAAGGAAAATACATTTTTGGGAAAATTATTAAAAATTTCAATTCATGAGAATTTTATAGAAAAACGTATACTGTTTTCTAATTTTACTTTTAATTATTTACAAATTTTTCTATTTCATTAAATCTAAAAATGGTCGGTTATTTATTCATTTAATATAGAACATTTTGTGTATATATTTATATCCGTTGATAATGGGACCGGATCTATAATGCTGATTTGACTGCAAACTAGAAGCATGTGCCATAAATTTAAAGTGAATTTCCGAAAGAGGCCATATGTCGGATTATAGATTTGCTCATTTATAAGACTTATGCTGAATGTATATAATATATGGCGGTTTGGATCCAATATTGACAGAGAGATTTGTATTAAACGGGTTTCATTATTTCATTACTGGCTCATTCATTTTTAACTTGTAATGAGAGTTCAAGTAATTTTCTGAAGCGATTTTTTATGAGGGTTTGGCACCGATGTCCTCCACACTTTAAAATACAATTTCTGAGTACATAGAGCTTATTCCCTCCACCACTATCAGTGGTGATAGAGGATATATATATGTTTGTCATTCCATGTGTAATACCAAGAAATATTCTTCTGAGACCCAGGTCTCCTGACCTTATCAAATTCTGTGTCGATTTAGCTATGACCGTTGGTCCACCCGTCCGTCTGTCTGTCTGTGTAAAACACGCTCACGTTAAAACTTAGTAAAGGAATTCAGTCAAATTCTTCGAAAATATTTAATTGTACTAAGCAGTTTGCAAAATCGGTTCAAAACGTAAAAAGTTAAGAGTAAACATTTCAGACTACCACGAAAAAAAAATGACGTTTTTTCCCTAATACTCGAGTAGTTTTTTCAGAAACTACAAAAGATGGTTCAACGAATTTTTTACATACGTAAATAACGTGTGTAAAAAATCAATTATGTTCAATGTTATGTTCAAAACAATCGGTCCGAAATTTCCCATAGTCCCCTTAAAAAGGTACATATTCTCGAAAATGGATTTATCGTTAATAACTTCATCGAAATTTTACACATATGAACAGAAATAATATAACCAACGTAAATCTGTAGCGGTCAATAATTGGGCATAGCTCCCATATAAAGTCCACTTCCGAAAATCACTTAAGTACACATAACTAATTAAGAAATAAAGATATTAGAATAATATTCAACACAAATATTTGTTGTCTATAAATATATCACTCTGAAAAATATTTTTTGGATCGGTCAATAATTGGGCATAGCTCCCATATAAGGCCTACTTTGGATAACCACGTAAACGCACATAATTCTTTAAAAAATGAAGATATCGGTATAAAATTAATCACGAATGTTTTTAAAGCACATTTAAACCATAATGGGAAATTTTTCCGGGATTGGTACGTAGTTGGTCATAGCTCCCATATAAGGTCCACCTCCTAAAATCACATTTTAGTGATAGTTAGTTAGTTTGAATGGAGGATGTACATATATACATCAAATCCGAATAAATACACCTAGGCCTCTATCGGACCAGTTGTACGCTCCATAACCAATGCCTCAGGTGGGAATCGAACCTACCACCTCCGGTCTACCAGACTAGAACACTAACCACTAACCTACCGGAGGCCACTGTAAATGTACATAACTAATTAAGAAGTTAACATTTTTTTAATAATATTCGACATAAATATGTTTTATGTATACATATACTTATAACTCTACCAATATTTTTCAGATCGGTCTATAATTGGTCAAATCTGTCATATAAGATCTATTTTCTAAAATCGGAATCATTGATAAATAAACATATCGGAATAAACTTATGAGGAAACTTGGTGGTTGATACGACTTTTTATATCCTACAACACTATAGTGGGGAGGTTTGTGCTGATGTTTGTAACAAAAATATTGGTCCGTCTGTCTATCTGTGTGTCCATGTAAACCTTGCGCGCACCCTAATTAGATGAAATTTGACACATACTCTTCTTTTGACCCAAGGACAAAGCCTATTGAAAATGGTTAATATAGATCCATTATAGCCACCATACAACCGTAAACCCCGAATAGGGCTTTTGAGCTCACAAATATATTAAATGTTCTTATATCACTCCAAAAATTGACAAAACTTAGTTTTATATAAGTCTCAATGACACTGCGGATTTTCGTAATGATCGGTCCTCATTTGACATTTTCCCCTTTAGAAAATGACTTGAGGGTAAAAATTCACTTATAAACACTAATATCACGATAATATTCTGCATAAATAACTGATGTAGGCGTAAATCCCTCTACCAAAATTTATAAGGAAAGGACACCCTGCCCCCATATATTCCCCTCTTTTAGAAACTCCGTTTTTGTCAACAAATTCTTAAAATATTTCTGAATTAAGGTAAAAATGAAATTAAACACTTTATTATTATACAAGTAAGAAATTATAGTCGGGCGAGGCCGACCATATAATACCCTACACCTGTTACAAAAATGAAATGTGATTTTGTTTTCATAATAAAGCATTGTAGTTGAATTGTACCTTGCCTCAGATATACTTAAGCCATTATTGTTGAATAAAATTGTGGACATCTAAGTCAAATTTTGAAGGGGGCTTTGTATAGGTGCTATGGTCAAATGAGACCCTATAATTATAAAATTCATGAGAGTCATCAAGGCTAGTATAGCCTTTAAAAGCCCTATTTGTCAGGTTGGGGGCTAGGTGAAAGAATGGATCGATGTTAATCATTTTCAATAGGCCCTGGGGCAATAGAAGATCATGTACCAAATTTCATTGAATTATCTTCAAAATTAAGACCTGTAGTTTGATTACAAGGTTTACATGGACGGACAGACGGACGGACATAGCTACAGCGACTCAAAAAATGATTTTAAGCCGATTGGTATACTTTAAGGTGGGTATACGACCAATATTATTGTGAAAAAAAAAAATAATCACAATTTGTAACATAATCACTGGTGTAGGGTATCATATGGAATAAAATTTAAAAACATTTCATAGCAGATCAGAATTCAATTATGCAATTAAATTTAAATTCTATTAAGGTTCAACCCTTAGTCTGTTTATTTCGTAACGCATAAAAAGTATCTCTAAGTAAATCAAAATTTAAAAAATTATTTTTTTAAAGTTTATTTCCATTTAGCTTCATGTTTATTCTTTTAAATTTTGTTTCTATGTCCTGTTTTTTATACATATTCCATAAAACATCTGTTTCTTTTATAAGCAATTTGACATTCTTAATGATTTACAACAATTTATACGACCATAAAGTCCACCAGTTAAATGGAATTCAAAATAGAAATTTCTACAAGTACCAACAATAAATTGTACAAAATGGAATATAAAACACAATGAACAAAAATTATAAATAGAGTCATAAAAAAAGTTTAACATACAAAATACTTGTACACGATATAAATAAAAAGTAAAAAATCATAAAAGTAATAAATTATTAACATAATAAATTACTCATTAAAAAAACAGGAAGTTGGGTATGACTCTTTTTCGAAAAAAGACAAAAAGGTACCAGAAGATCCTTTTTTTCCAACACGTACAAACTATTTCATATTTTTATGTTTGTATAATGTGCTTTAGAGAAATACTCGTATGTACTCGTTAATGTCTAACAAGTCCTTTGTGTAAAAAAACATGCAAGTCTTTGCCATCAATAAGCCAACTGGTTGTTAAAGTTTTCTTTATTTTCTTTCTTTATGGGGTGATTTATGTAGCAACACCTTTTGCTGGGTTTTCATTTTACCCTCATGAATTTTTGTTGCAAATAGTACTTATTCTTGTTTGTTGCTAACAGGTAATTAATTAATTCCACTAGGCTATTAGGGTAGTTGATAATGAGCTATTGTATCAGTCAGAGGGCTACGGGTTCATTTCCATATAAAGGCACTGATTTTTTTCACCACATCGGACTAGAGCTCTTGTGACAGCACCTAAATTTTTTGAAAACCCAGGACGTTCGAATTAACTTTTAAGATTAACATGAACCACACAAACCTTACAGGAGCAGCGCTCTTGGCCTTCATGTTATAAGAGTTAGATAATGAAAAACTTTGTTATTTCATGCCTAGCACTGAGATATTCGTTGCCCTCCGACAGTCTCCTTTAAAGTATAATGCAATAAGGCCTGATTCACAAAGATATTTACCATACAATATTTGATTTATAAACCGTTTATAAAAAAAAATATTTATTTATTAATAAGACCCATAATTCAATGAAGATGTCATTACCAAATACACGCGTTATCTTACGAACATGTGCATATATGTGGAAAGAATTGAAGGGAAAGATTCATGTAAGTATAGAAATATGATAGTGAAAGTGTCTTGAACTGGACCGTTTCAAAGTACAATAAAAAGTTTAAAGATCGGTTAATCTTCACGAGTTCATTTGTCAGTGATGCTCACACACTCAACTCAATCTATCTTATCTATCTATCTATCTAATCTATCTATCTATCTATCTATCTATCTATCCTATCTATCTATCTACTTATCTATTCTATCTATCTATCTATCTATCTATCTATCTATCTATCTATCTATCTAATCTATCTTCTATCTATCTATCTATCTATCTATCTATCTATCTATCTATCTATCTATCTATCTATCTATCTATCTATCTACTATCTATCTAGCTATCTATCTATCTATCTATCTATCTATCTATCTATCTATCTATCCTATCTATCTATCTATCTATCTATCTATCTATCTATCTATCTATCTATCTATCTATCTATCTATCTATCTATCTATCTATCTATCTATCTATCTATCTATCTATCTATCTATCTATCTATCTATCTATCTATCTATCTATCTATCTATCTATCTATCTATCTATCTATCTATCTATCTATCTATCTATCTATCTATCTATCTATCTATCTATCTATCTATCTATCTATCTATCTATCTATCTATCTATCTATCTATCTATCTATCTATCTATCTATCTATCTATCTATCTATCTATCTATCTATCTATCTATCTATCTATCTATCTATCTATCTATCTATCTATCTATCTATCTATCTATCTATCTATCTATCTATCTATCTATCTATCTATCTATCTATCTATCTATCTATCTATCTATCTATCTATCTATCTATCTATAGGGATTGATGTTTGACTGACAGATGCTTTAGAGAAGAAAAAGATAACACATCTTAGTTCTTTCCCAGCAAATCTCCAGGTCCTGATACAAATCTAGTGTTTTAGCTAAATATATGGGGGATCAAAGTCCGGTGCTATTTAAACATCTTACAGATCTATCAGCTTACGTTATTGTTTTCTTGACAACTAAGTACTTTAGGGAAACCTATATTTCACAGATACCTAACAAATCGATGGTAACTACTACTTATAATGTTACTTAACGAGGACAGTAGGTCATAAAATGCACAAATCCCCGTAGCCTTATGAAATTGATTGGTAGAAATGCAGTTAATTGGGCTTCCTAATAAGGACTGGTAATATGATAAAGATTTAATGATGGCATTTAACAAACGTAACATTTTCAATTCCCGCCCTTTAAATCCAACAGGAGGATTATTATAAGTACATACATATTATGTATTTAATGTACATTTTAAAACTTAAACTTATCTCACAAAATTATTTAAATCATTATTTTTATAAGGAAAAATTTTTGCAATATTCATCAGGATAATTTAATCCAATGTAAAAAAGTAATCACTTCTAATTCCATTTTTAAAACGAAGCAAAAAACGACAACCCAAGGATTGTGTTTTTCTTCTCACTGACATCCATTTAATTTGATTAAAATGTTGACCAAGTACAAGATGAAGAATTTTCTTAAGATTACCACCAGCCCACCCAGCCAACCATCCGAGCAACCAAAGCAAAGTAAAAGCCAAAATAACCAAAGTATTAATCTAAATGAAAATTTTCGAAAAAAAGGAACAAAAAATAAGAAAAACAGCAAAGTGAAAAGAAAAAGAAGTTTAACTAAAGATTTGCATTTCAATTAAGGTGATATAAAATAACACGAAATGCCATAAAACCGCAAAGGATTCACGTTCTAAAATAGATTTTAAGATTTACGTTCATTGAATAATAATAAAATAATAATACTTCTACAATCTGCCAAACGAAAACACTTCTTGTACGCAAAAAAAAAAAGAAAAACTTAAGCAAAAGAACTCATCATCATCATCAAATTGAAAACCTAAAAGTGTTAAACGGAATAAATTTACAAGAAATTTTATTCAAAAGCAACGGAGATAAATGAATATGTCTTCATTATATGTATGTATCTTTTTCAATATTTTTGTTCATTTTTTGTTGGGCTTTTTTAAAAGGACTAAATTGAATTTTAAGCTTTTGATAAAGGTATATTGTCAACGAAGGATTAATATTGTCAAAGAACTGATTTAAATAAAATTTAACTATTTTGTAGTAAATTAAATATAAATAATAAATATTTACAATTTTGGAAATATATAATTAATTATGAATTAAAATATTTGACTTATAAAAAAAACTTTCCTATAGAAACTTTCATCAATTTCGATGTAAAAGTTTCTTATAGAAACTTTCTTCAATTTCGATGTTAAAGTTCCTTATAGTAACTTTCATCAAGAAAATGTTCACATCGAATTCGATGTAAACGGGTTCTTATAGACAATTTCCACATCGAATTCGATGTAAACGGGTACTTCGTATAGAACACTTTTACATCGAATTCTATTTCCTTTGGGAAAAGATGGGGTCTTAAGCCATACATTGTGCACTGGATGTACACTGCGGTCATAAGACCTATTTTGACCTACGGAGCTCTTGTTTGGTGGAGAGCGGTGGACACCAATACTTACCTCTCTATTCTAAACATGGTACAAAGATTAGCATGTCTTGCAATCACTGGCTGTTTGAACTCCACCCCTCAGGCTAGCCTTCATCCTCTTAATACATAGGTATTTCTGCTAAATCTGCTCTACGACTTAAACAGTCGAACGGACTGAAGCACGATCGCATTGGTCATGGCACAATCCTACAAAAGATAGACAGGCCAACCATGGGACAGGAAACAGACTACATTCTATCTAGACTGAATTTTAATAGGTCATTCAAGACCAGAATACCGACAAGGGATGATTGAGCCGCGAACACTGTTCTAAGGGATGACGTGATACCAATCTATACTAATGGCTCAAAGACAGAAAGGGGCATGGGATCGGGAATCTTCTCCGAACACCTAAATCTTCTACTGCCTCTTCGACTATCTGACACCTGCACGGTCCTTCAGCAGAGATATATACCATTTATACAGCCGCGAGAAGAATCCGGGAACTTAATCTCAAAAATTCGACTATATATATATACTTGGTATTGAAGATGGGCAAAATCGGTCAACGATTTCACTTAGCCCCCATACAAATGTACCCCCGGAATATTGTGTAAAAAGCTTCAAACATTCACAAATTCGTTGTTTATGAAGCAAATGGCACAAAATTTAGCATAAGCCAGTTTTTTGACCTCCGAAATAAAATTCTGAATTATGTCGGACATAGAACCACAATTGGCCCTACCCCCCATATAAGGTCCCCTTTTGAAAATTACTATAATTCTGATTAAACATACGAATATAGCGACGAAATTTGCTAAACATGGGTTTCTTGCAAGCCAATATCTCTCCACCAAACTATATGTGGATCGGTCCATAATTGACCCTACCCCCCATATAAGGTCCCCTTCAGAAAATGACATTAACGGTCATTATTGGCGTAAAAATACGAGTATAGCGATGAAATTTGACACAAGTAAGTTTTATATGAGCCAAAATCTCTCTACCAAATTTTATGTGGATCGGTTCATAATTGGCCCTACCCCCCATATAAGGTTCCCTTCAGAAAATGACTTAAACGCTCATTATTGGCGAGTAAAAATCTCTCTACTAAATTTCATGTGGATCGGTCCATAATTGCCCCTACCCCCCATATAAGGTCCCCTCCATAAAATTACTTTAACGCTCATTACTGGCTTAAAAATACGAATATAGCGATGAAATTTCACAGTAAGTAAGTAAGTTTATATGAGCCAAAATCTCTCTACCAAATTTTATGTGGATCGGTCCATAATTGGCCCTACCCCCCATATAAGATCCCCTTCAGAAAATGACTTTAACGCTCATTACTGGTTTAAAAATAGTAATATAGCGATGAAATTTTACAGAAGTAAGTTTTATATGACTTCTCTCTACCAAATTTTATGTGGATCGGTCCATAATTGCCCCTATCCGCCCATATAAGGTCCCCTTCTGAAAATGTCTTTAACGCTCATTATTGGCGTAAAAATACGAGTATAGCGAAGAAATTTGACAGAAATAAGTATCTTAGGAGCCAAAACCTTTATGTGGATCGGGCCTTAAATGACCCTATCCCGCATATAAGGTCCCTAACAGAAAATTACTTTAACGCTCATTACTGGCCTAAAAAAGCGAGTAAGGCGATGAAATTCGATATAGTTTTGTATGAGCTAACATCTCTCTACAAAATTTTGTGGGGATCGGTCCATAATTGACTCTACCTTTCATTTAAGGTCCCCATCAGAAAATAACTTAAACGCTCATTACTGGCGTAAATGAAATTCGATGCAATTCGACATAAACTATTTTTTAGCTAAAATCTCTCTACCATATTTTATGAGGATCGGTCCATAATTAACCTTAACCCCGTATAAGGTCCCTTTAAGAAAATGACTTTAATGCTCATTACTGGCTAAAAAATACAAGTAGATCTATGAAATTTGAAATAAATAAACTGAAATCTTCCTACCGACTTTTGTGAGAATTGGTCCATATGTGTATATATAACCCTACTCCCTATATAAATTAACATATTTAATACGAAAGAGCACTGTCAATAGTTAAACCCCCATTAATGGACCTCTTTCAAATATTACAATGATGTTCTCATTAATATCGATACATAATAATAAAATATTCAAAATATCAAAGTTTATTTATATGACAGTGATTTGATGGTGGGTATATAAGATTCGGCATAGCCAAATATAACACTCTTACTTGTTTCTTATAAAAAAGTTTACATCGCCTTCGATGTAAAAGTTTCTTCTAATGAAAAAGTTTACATCGCCTTCGATGTAAGTTACTATTTCATATCAAGTTTAGCAATTTGCAAGTAAATATTTAGAACTTTAATGAATTTTTACTTTTCAGTTGCTTTTTCAGTTCAAAAACATGCAACATATTTGATTTACTTTGCAGCAGAGTATTTAAGCTTTAAATTAATAATAGAGAGCAATTTTGTAGGTCTTAAAAATTAAATCCTTTTTTTGTTAAACGCACAACTGCTCTCATAAAAACTGAAAAAGGGAATAAAGCCATACAATTTACACCCATTGTGTGATAATAAATAAAATGGGAAACAAACAGAAAAAAACCGTTTTAAACCCTTGAATTTGTATTCAAGCAAATAAACATTAAATAAAAATCAATACGAATTTTATGATTTAAAAAAAAGAAATCATGTGGAGTTTTTTTTTTCAAATTTGCCAAAAAAAAGGAATGAATCCTTTCTGCTACACACACGCACATATACTACCATATAAATGTATTATAAACCAATGGAATTATCCTTGATTTATTTTAACGACTCTACAATACAATGAAAACCAAATACAACAACACAGAAAAGAATTAAAGCAACGAAATAATAAAAAAAGGAGTAAATAGGGAAGTTATAGTTGTGGCAACGTTTGCTGCATATTAAATTGCTTCATATTCAACAAATTATTTATGTACGAATGTGGAATGCAAACAATACTTAATACGAACACATTTTTAAACAATATTCATATGTGGCAAAAACAATAAAATCCAGAAGACGAAAAAATAATCTGAATGAATTCAGTATTTAAGGGAAATACATCCATAGTTTTTCTATAGGTATAATCTGCCAATAGAGCAGCAGTAACAATTCTTATTGACAATAAGTTCCATATTGAGTTGGGCACAAAGTGATTCTCATATTCAAATAATTGAACTGTTCAAAGTCATTGATGTGTAAAGAAATGCCTTTGAATGCAAGCGAAAGACTTCAATTGATTTTCAATAATTTCATTAACACGAATACGTTACAATCGTTTATATCTCACACATATACATACATATTTTTACACGAATGTATGCAACAAAATGTGGATAGATTATATTTTACACTTAAAATTTTACACAAATGGATCAAAAAGAAAGCAAAGGTGTTGACGGAGGCATCTTGATTGAGAAATTTGGGACCTTTAGACTCAATAATGAATGTACTATATTACAAGCTGAAATTTCGGCAATAAATACGGCATCAAATTGGTTTAGGTGCTATCAGATATCTAACAGAGATAACAGAATATATACTGATAGTCCAGCCGCAAGCCATCAAATCATTGATCGTTGTATATTCTACATCAAGACTTGTCCAAAAATACTGGGCGTCTCTCAATGAGATGGCGAGACATTCAACAATTACCCTTGTTTGAGTCAAAGGACACGGGGACACTAACGGCAACAATATTGCTGATACTTTGGCGAAAGCTGCGAAGAGAATGGTTACTCTGAACACAGACCAATTCTGTGGTGTCCCACTATCGGCTATTAAGAAACACATATTTGCTACATGTTATGGTTTAGCTCAAAACTGTTGGTCCCACGAGTATACTTGCTCGATTGCAAGGACGCTGTGGTCTTGCATGGATCTTCACAGAACATCCTTTCTAATAGGTCTCAGTAGAACTCATCTGAGCGCTCTTTTATCAGTTATCACCGGTCATTGCAAATTTGGAAATCATGCAAAACTCATGGGTCTTCTTCACTTCTTTAGAAGCTGCCAGAATGAGGAGGATGAGCAAACAATTACTCACCTTCTGTGTAACTGCTCGACCCTAGAAACGATACGCTATCAAACGTTGGGGGTCACACTTCTCTGATCTATCTGATCTGTTTGATGTTTAACTGTAATGAATTCTTGCATTCCTAAATTCGTCAACATGGGTGTGAGCTTAGTTTACATGACTCAAAGTAAAGGACCCAAGTAAAGCTCACTCCTGACCGTGAGCAGTCTGCGAAACCTAACGTAACGTATGGGTAACTTTAGGACGATTTGTAAAAGGACGGGTTATGAGGACAGATCGAACTATTTAAAATACTGATCAATTTATTAGTTCGTTAAGTAGTAAGTTACTTAGTAAGTAAGTAGTTAGTTAGTTAGTTACTTAGTAAGTAAGTTAGTTAGTTAGTTTTTTAGTTTAGTTAGTTAGTTAGTTAGTTAGTTAGTTAGTTAGTTAGTTAGTTTTAGTTCGTTAGTTAGTTCGTTAGTTAGTTAGTTAGTTAGTTAGTTTCGTTCTTTCGTTGTTAGTTCGTTCGTTCGTTCGTTAGTTCGTTCGTTCGTTAGTTTTAGTTCGTTAGTTTTTCGTTCGTTCGTTAGTTAGTTTCGTTCGTTCGTTCGTTTCGTTGTTCGTTCGTTCTTGTTCGTTCGTTCGTTCGTTCTTAGTTTTCGTTTCGTTGTTCGTTCGTTTCGTTCGTTCGTTCGTTCGTTCGTTTTCGTTCGTTCGTTCGTTCGTTCGTTCGTTCGTTCGTTCTTTCGTTCGTTCGTTCGTTTTCGTTCGTTCGTTCGTCGTTCGTTCTTCGTTCGTTCGTTCGTTCGTTCGTTCGTTCGTTCGTTCGTTCGTTGTTCGTTCGTTCGTTCGTTCGTTCGTTCGTTCGTTCGTTAGTTCGTTCGTTAGTTCGTTTCGTCTTCGTTCGTTAGTTCGTCTTTTCGTTCGTTCGTTCGTTCGTTCGTTCGTTCGTTCGTTCGTTCGTTCTTCGTTCGTTCGTTCGTTCGTTCGTTCGTTCTTCGTTCGTTCGTTCGTTCGTTCGTTCGTTTTCGTTCGTTCGTTCGTTCGTTCGTTCGTTCGTTAGTTCGTTCGTTCGTTTCGTTCGTTCGTTCGTTCGTTCGTTCGTTCGTTCGTTCGTTCGGTCTTCGTTCGTTCGTTCGTTCGTTCGTTCGTTCGTTTTTCGTTCGTTCGTTCGTTCGTTCGTTCGTTCGTTTCGTTCGTTCGTTCGTTCGTTCGTTCGTTCGTTCGTTTCGTTCGTTCGTTCGTTCGTTCGTTCGTTCGTTCGTTCGTTCGTTCGTGCGTTTCGTTTCGTCAGTTCGTATCGTTCGTTTCGGTTTCGTTCGTTCGTTTCGTTTACCTTTGCTCTTCGCTGTCTCTTTCTCTCGCCTACTGATTTTTCTACTTTCTTCCATATGGCCGTTGTTCAACTTTTTTACATATAAATACCCGTAGTAATTTTGATAGAAATTGTTTGAAAAAAAAATATAGCAGCGCTTGTCTTGCTAAATTTCTTTCAACAAGTATGAACATACCTTTAGTTTTTTTCCATCATCTTATAATTTCTTTCAACTTTCAAGTAATATAATAAATATAAAGAAAAAATGAGAGCAACTAGGAAAATAACTTTCAAGTTCATAAACAATAACACTTGAAATATGTCAGAAGTTCAACAAACCGGGAAAAATTGGAAATGAATAGAAATAAGGTTTAAAGAATAAATTTATCCATAAAACCTTAAAAATTTGTATGGGTTTTCAAAGATCATCAGTTTTAGATAATTTGGAAACACTGCCCAAATTGTAAAGAACTAAGAATGAAATGAACAAAAAGTGTTTTGATGGTGTTGTTGACAACACGTAACAGTTAATTAACAACAGCAACAAATAACAAACAACAAATAAAATTAAAACAAGGACATGAATTAAAGGATACAAAAATTGAAAGTAACTTTATAGCGAAATAAATATATAAGGAAAACAACAAAAATTTATAATTAACAACAATAATACACAAAAACGACAATAACAAAAATAGCAAAAGCAACTAAGTATATTAAATGTGAAGTACAGCAAAGTAATTAAAAAGTTTATAATTGTAAAATAAACAACTCAAAACAACCTGTTCAAGTAAATTTATTTTAAACATAAACTAAAATAAAGGACTTCGCTTAGTGGAATGAACCCTTCTTACTCTTCACCACCACAAATTTGTTCAACTTAACAAAAATATATTGACATAGAAACATGTTAACATTAGGGTGGGGTTTTTAATGGAAATTTAATTTCTTAACAAATTTCTAGGAATTGCTTTGTGTTAATAAACTACAGGTTATAATTATGAAAAAAAAATCCAATAAAATATGTATGTGATTTCTTACCTTTAACCCAACAACAAGGAACATCGTTGTTGGGCGCTATGTGGAAAACCATAGGCATGAAACGGGGTCCTGGTCCTACTATGACTTTATAAAAGTGTAAAAGTGCATTATCACTACAGGGAGTTCAGCGTACATACTGCTTGGGTATAAGTGGTGAAATGAGTACTACGTCAACTAAGACTCTGGAAACGTTGCTAGATATTCCGCCCTTTAAAACATATATGAGACATGACACGGCACTGGCAGCCGAATGTCTCATAACTTTAGGCGAACTGGTCAAAAGTGTTAATAGGACACGTCACCAAAGTTGTACGTACTTTAAAACACTGATCTCAAATATAACGTCGTAGTCAAACGGTACTTTAGGAATCCGTTGCTACACGTATGGCTCTAAAGTGGGGGAAAAGTGGGCCTTGGGTTCTATATAGAAGACCTAGAAACATAAATATACTACATTTTACCTAATCATAATACTAGCTTCCAGGCGGAAGTTCGAGCAATAACGGAATGCGTAAATTGGATTAGAATAAATATAGAACCAACGGGGGTTAACATATTTATCGACATCCAAAAGGCAATTTCAGGCGATATCAGGTTATAAAGTTAAATCTAAGGCCATTCAGAAGTAGTCGGTAACAAAAGACCGAATATATGTACTAGCTTTAAAGAACAGGGAGCTCGAGGTAGTTAGATAGAATCCCAAGATGATAGAATCCTATAAGGCGTCTTGGAATGAAGAACTGTGGTTAGAACCACAAAGATCCTCTGGAGTGACCATAACGAGAGCAGGGCAAGAAGCATCCTAAAATGTGCAAATCTGAGATTATATTCTGATTCAGACAAATATAGAGCACTTTGAGTAGACAGTGAAACTCTGAAGGACTTTCTTTGTTATTGTCACGCTTTTGCCTAAGTTATATCCAAATATCTTGGTAGTGATATTACCTCGGATATAACATCCCTCACGAACACTGATTAGAAATTTTTTAGGAACTACGTCCAGGAAACTGAGTTTCTGAACATCGGACGATAAATAATACATGCAGTCAATTCTATATAAAGTTTTTGTTTTAACCAACAAATATTTTCTTTATATAGAAGGCACAACAGGCCCGATATTGACCTAAGTATATTTTTTCGAATTTGATGTAGATATGTTCATCCTCCTATCAACCTAACCTAAGTCCTATAGTAAGCGTAGAAATTATAGTGTACATAGTCTTCATCCTTTTAAATCTTAAGGGTCTGTTTCCAACATTATTACAATATATAAGTCTAGGAATGACATATTCTTAAAAATGAAAAGTAGTACCAGTGTTATCCATTTTTAAAGCTATAGCGATAAAGCTGTCATTGTATTTTTCGAAAACAGGTTGATATCCAAGTCAGAAGTATCCTCATTCCGTCTTACTTCTGAAACGATAGGTGATGTTGAGGATACACTATCGCAGAAATACTTGACAGAAGGCAATATGTAATTGCTTCTTTTTTAGGATATAGAGTACGACTCTAAAATTGCGAATATATATATCCCCTACAATTAGAGCTATAAGGGACTTAGATCTTGGCGGAAGAATAAAGAACAGGAGGGAAAGTATGCTGAAAGTATGATTCCACTTTGAGCTAGGGTAGATTAGGGAATATTTGGATATAACTGGATTGGGAATGGTCGTATTTTGCAAAAGGGAGGTAGCTAGTTTTGGACCAGTAGAAGAATTATATGCTATATATGTACATCAAGCTTTGATAGAACCTTCCATTAGAAGCTGCGCCTCAAACACTCTCCTTGCAGATTCAGAAATTTTCTCCGATTAGATTGATCTCCTTTAGACTATATAATTATTCTACCGATACTCATGGTTCTTGAATTATCGGAATTCATTAAGACTTCTTTTAAGCATAGTTAGGTTAGCTACGATTGAACGCATGTCATATCATATTGACTACCCGCGTAACGGTAACTGCAGAAGTTAAATGTTAAGTTAATAACAATAAGTACAACAAGTTTTACCCTGCTCTAGAAGAGTACAACCTATGTTAAGTACCAGGCTGCAAAAACGAGGAGGAGAGTGTGAGTAAAGTAAGAAGCGAAAATGTATATTAAGAGTTTAAAATTGGATAAGAATTTATACTGAGTGAAGTGTAGTAGAGGTAAAAAAAGAAAGGTTTTACAGTCATTGTGGACTGTAAGAATGTCGTAGAATTATACGGCTAGATGGATTCAAATCCAATCGCTGTGCCTGATAATGGCGTTAATATTTTCCAATCTTAAACTGGATAATTTCGAATCGAGTGTCTACTAAATGAGGACAATGACAGCGAAGATGTTCTACGGATTCTTCCTCTTCTTCATCATGGCTGTTTCTGCAGAAGTCGTTGTAAAGTATGTTCCTAAATAAACAGTGACGGCAACTGAAGGAGATATGACGTGCGTTAACCATCTAATTTTGGCAATATCTTTCTGGAAATAGTACAAGTTGGTTCGTTATGCCATCTTGCCTGGTAAAGTTCACAGAATCATTTATGCAGTTGTTGTTTGCAAGCTTTTAGCAGAATGCAGTAAAAGAAGTCTATGTCCCTATCGGATATTAAGGCGCCTATTTTCGCTAATTCATCAGTTACACAGTTGCCAATCAAATCCCCGTGTCCACTTACCTATGTGAGCACGACTGTTGAATGTCTCGCCATTCTATTTAAGGGTGCCCTGCATTTCTGGACTAGTATGGATGTACACCAATTAGAGCCGCTTGACCATCGGTATAAATTTGAATATCTCTGTTTGATACTCTGCAATACCGAGGCCAATTTGTTGCTATTTTTATGGCTGATAGTTTAGCCTGTAGTATACTACATTTATTCTGTATCCTAAATCTTATCCCGATATTAAATTTCGGGATGAAAATGCCACCCCTCACTCGTTCCCCTTTTCTGTAAATGTACACAGTAAGAGTTTTTGGGGAGTTGTATTCCTCCAGTGCAGAGTTTACGGAGATAGTATAAGTGAAATTTCTGTTTAAGAAGGGAGTGCACACAGAAAAAAATGAAATTCAAAATCAAAAAAAAAATTCATAAAGCCAAGTATTTTTTTAACTAAAATTGGACCTATCACGAAATTCGTAAAATCAAGTACTCAAATTCGTAAATTCTTTATTGAAAAAATTTCAGGATTTTTCTTATTAAAATAATATACTATTTACGAAAAACATTAATAAATATTCGCAACATTTCCAAACAATTATTTTACTTAAACAATAACGCAAATTATTTGTATTTGTACTGAAATTCAAGGAATTATTTTATCTGAAACAGATAAATTATTTATTGTATTTTGGCAATAATAATACACAAAATTCCTTATTGAATCTATAAAAATTTTGTTAAAAAATATATATTGAATTTTAACAAAAATTTTACTAATTCTATAAAATTAAAATTTGTAGAAAAAAGTACTTATATACTTACAACAAATTTATTTCACATTCTAGAAACTATTATTTGTACTGTGAAAACTGAAACACTTATACATTAAATGTTATAAACCAAGTAAGAATTATATCAATTCATTTTAGTGCATTACCAGTGTTGCCAACATTAGTCAAGCAAAACGCGCGCAAAAAAATTAAAAAGGGGTAAAAAAGCGTAATTTTCTAACTGAAAATGGGTAAAAAAGCACTAACGTTTTTTAGTCAAATATTGTTTATTTTAATAAAAATTGCACATTATTTCGCTCATTTCCTACAAGACTCCAAAATTCGTTTTTTAGAACATTGACTACAAAACAGTTGTAATTCAGGTCTGAGTTGGGGAACAACTCTCGCGTCATCGTTTTTATTTCTTAAGGACGGTCAGGCTTGTGCTTGTTGCTGGGCTTTCGACAGAATTACTTCTCACCCCGCACTAATTTAATGCACTACTTCGTATAACTGTTCTAAGTTATGCGTTGTCTTCATTAAACGCGTGCTTTCGTTTTACCTCAGAGTGAGGTTATGTATTTAACTGGTGGAGACCATAAAATACTCACGATATAACCTGGTGGAGACCATTTAAACTCAAATATTTACTGGTGGAGACCATTAAAACTCTAAAACTTTTTTCTGGTGGAGACCATTAATACTTTTGGTGAAATTAAGTCCGGATGCTCCAACTTCCTATATGAAGGTATAGGTCGGTTGGTGGGGTTTTCTCTGGACAAACGTGTGATAACCTGGCAATATGAGTGCTTAATGTACCGCCATCCTAATTAAAACCCGAAAAAAAAGAAGACTACAAAACAAAACATGCGTCATACTAAAGTCTTTCATCTGTGTGAGTTAGATTTTTAGTAACGTAAGAACTAAAACTAATGTTTGACGAATATTAGATAAATAAGATGAGAAATTTTCAAATTCCTTGATTAGTTTAAAAGTTATTTTAAAAATAGTAAAATGTCATTAAACATTCAAACTGACAGGCACACTACCAATTGGCGAACCGATGTAACCACACCCAAATTGTAAAATTGTGTGAAATATATTTTTTTTGCAAAATCTATATATATTATTTTTAAGTTTATATATCGATACCCATAAAATTTTGTACATAGATTTTGTTTTGTTGGTCAGTTATATCGTCATAAAATTCGGAATAAAGAATTATAATAAAAATCTTTTTATTGCGAGTACAACGATGAAGTAATCATGGAGGCTTTATATATTAGGGATAGGTTCAATTGTGTAAAAAAATTGTATAAAACTTATTTTTTGTCAATTTTCATCGCTGTACTCATATTTTTAAGGGGACCTTAATAGGGGGTAGGGTAGGTTACCGAAAAAATCCGAATTAAATTCGGTAGGAAGATTACGTTTGTATAAAAGTTGTTTATTTCGAATTTCTCCGCTATACTCGTATTTTTAAGTCAGTAAAGAGCGTTAAAATCAATTTTTGAAGGTGACCATATGTGGGGGTAGGGTCAATTATGGACCGATTGCCGTAAAATTTGCTAGAGAGATTTTGGCTTATATAAAACATATTTATGTCGAATATTTTTAAGTCGGTAATGAGTATTAATGTCATTTGGTAGAGAAATTTTGATGCATATAAAAGTTACTTATGTTGAATTTCAACGCTGCACTCATAGGGAGACCTTATTTGGGGGTAAGGTCAGTTATGGACCAATTCCCATAAAATTTGGTAGAGACATTTTGCCTTATATAAAACTTATTTATGCCGAATTTCATCGCTATACTCGTATTTTTAAGTCAGTAATGACCGTTTAAATCATTTTCTGAAGGAGACCTTATATGGGGGTAGGCTCAATTATAGACCTATTTCTATAAAATTTAGTAGAGATTTTGGCTTATATAAAACTTACTTCATCGCTATACTCGTATGGGGGGTAGGGTCAATTTTGGACCGATTCCCATAAAATTTGGTACAGAGATTTTGACGCATATAAAACTTATTTATGCCAAATTTTATCGCTATACTCGTATGTTTAAAACAGTTGTGACTGTTAAAGCTGTTTTTCGGGGGGTCACTTGTATGGGGGATATGCGAAATTGCGGACCCATATTGCCCATTTGCCATACCAAACAAACCTTACCTATAAGAAATATTTGTGGAAAAATTTAACTCGCTTGCTCTTTCCGATCTAACCCTATCGTGCTTTCAACAGACAGACGGACGGACAGATGAACAGACGGATGGACATGGTTAGATCGGCTTAGAATTTAATAAGGACCCAAAATATATATACTTTTGTGGGTCTACGACCAATATTTCGATGTGTTACAAACGGAGTGACAAAATCAATATACCCCACTCATCTTTTTTGATGGTGGGTATAAAAAGCACTAAATGCACTGTCATAAAATTAGAAAGCACCACTGTAGTGCCTTTTTGAAAAAAGGCACCATGAGCAAAATTTTCCGCGTTTGGCACACCAAAAGGCACCGCAAATAGTGCTAAAAGCACTAAGTTGGCAACACTGTGCATTACAAAACTAGTTTTATTGTTATATTCCATATGCTGACATATAAATAAAACTCAAACAAAAACATTTATTGAACCAGTAAAAATATTTACTGAAAATTAAATTTATTTCAATAAAGTGTTTGTTAGAAAATATTTTCCTTCTGCGTGAAAATCAAACAAATTCGTTATAAAACCAAATAAAAATTTTTATAAAAATCGAAATTAAATTTAAGCAAACGATTGTTAAGAAAAAAAAAATGTGCATATTTTTTTCTGTGCAGAAGTCAATATATATTGGCAGAGCAGATATCTACTCCTCAATACTTCCGTGACCGTATGGTTTGTGTGTCCATACGGCTAAAGCACAACCTAAGATTGGGTGAGATTTTTTAAAATAGAGAAAGATTATTTAAAGGTATCTCAATACAAGAAATGTCTTCGTATTGTAACCCAACCAGAACGTATATTTCGATGTGTTCGGTTCGGTTGTTATAAACATACCAAACTAAATGATACACCCTAATACAGATACTTCTTTTATAAGTACGCTGAATAAAAAGTAAGAAGAAAGTTAAAAACAAGTTAGAGTGCTATATTCGGCTGAGCCGAATCTTAAATACCCTCCACCAGCAACTTTTGTATTAATTAATAAAATATTTGTAGAAATTTCTCATGTCTTAAATAGAAAAATCCCAAGATTTAAACAGCTTAAATCTACTACAATTCCATGATTTATTGAACATTAGAAACGCCACTTTCTTTTAAATTTTTATAGCGCCATAAGATATGCTTTAGCGATATTTAGTATTTGCATGTATGCATGTGTGTGAAAGATTTAAGGATTTTCAAAATACATACATATATATAATTTTGTTCTACACAAATTGATAATGCAAATAGTTAAATACGGTTAAAGCGCTTTTAGGGGCAGGACCTAGTATGAGAGATATGACCAAATATAGACCGATCGTAAAAATTCTTTAAGCAAAATTTCTGTACATAAAAACTATATTTCAGTAAAATTTTGTATCTATATCGTAATTTAGTAATAAGTAATGTGTGTTCAAGTGATTTTCTGAAGGGACACTTGCATGGGACCCACCGCAACCATGTTATGAACCTATCGAGAAAAAATCTTGAAATATAATTTTTGTATACAAAACTATTATTTGTGCCAAATGTTGTATCAATGGCTTTATTTGGTAATGAGAAATGTGCTTTTAGGAGATTTTCGTAAAAGGACCTTGTATGGGAGCTATGACCAATTATGTATATAAAGACAAAATTTCAAAATTTTGTATTTATATAATGAATATTGTGCATTTAAGTGATTTTCTGGAGGAGACCTACTATGAGAGCTATGACCAAATATGGACCGATCGTAAAACAATTTTATAGTGTAATTTATGTATATAAGAGCAATATTTTTGCTAAATGTATGGATATCAAGATTTGGTAATGAGTTTAAGTGATTTTCGGGAAGGAACCGTGTATGGGAGCTATGACCAAGGATGGACCGATCGTGAAAAAATTTTGAAATAACATTAAGTGTTTTTTGCATTACAAAATAATATTTATGAACAAAAATAGTATTTATTAATATCATTATTTGGTAATGAGTTATGTTCCTTTAAGTGTTTTTCTGAAAGGGACCTTGTATGGGAGCTATGATCAATTATGGATCGATAGGAAAACAATTTCACAGTAATATTTCTCTGTATATGAGCAATATTTCTGCCAAACTTTATATGGATATCTTAATTTAGTAATGAGTTATACGCGTTTAAGTGATTTTCGGGAGGCGACCTTGTATGGGAGCTATGACCAATTATGAACCGATCGGAAAAAACTTTCACAGTAATATTTCTATGCATATGGGCAATACTTATACCAAATTTTATATGCATATCTTAATTTAGTAATGAGATATGCGCGTTTAAGTGATTTTCGGGAGGGGACCTTGTATGGGAGCTATGACCAATTATGGACCGATCGGAAAAAATGTCACAGTAATATTTCTGTGCATATGGGCAATACTTGTACCAAATTTTATATGGATATCTTAATTTAGTAATGAGATATGCGCGTTTAAGTGATTTTCGGGAGGGGACCTTGTATGGGAGCTATGACCAATTTTGAACCGATCCAAAAAAAATTTCGCAGTAATATTTCTATGCATGTGGGCAATTTTTATACCAAATTTTATATGGATATCTTAATTAAGTAGTGATTTATGCGCGTTTAAGTGATTTTCGGGAGGGGACCTTGTATGGGAGCTATGACCAATTATGGACCGATCGGAAAAAACTTTCATAGTAATATTTCTGTGCATATGGGCAATACTTGTACCAAATTTTATATGGATATCTTAATTTAGTAATGAGTTATGCGCGTTTAAGTGATTTTCGGGAGGGGACCTTGTATGGGAGCTATGACCAATTATGGACCGATCGAAAAAAAACTTTCACAGTAATATTTCTGTGCATATGGGCAATACTTGTACCAAATTTTATATGGATATCTTAATTTAGTAATGAGTTATGCGCGTTTAAGTGATTTTCGGGAGGGGACCTTGTATGGGAGCTATGACCAATTATGGACCGATCGGAAAAAGCTTTTACAGTAATATTTCTATGCATATGGGCAATACTTATTCCAAATTTTATATGGATATCTTAATTTAGTAATGAGTTATGCGCGTTTAAGTGATTTTCGGTAGGGGACCTTGTATGAGAGCTATGTCCAATTATGGACCGATCCAGAAAGTTTTTCTCTGAAAGAATTCTATTGACATAAGATTTTAATATATAAAATTTTGTGAAGATATCTACATTGTGATGGAAGTTATTAACGAAAAACCCGTTTTCCGGGAATATGTACTTTTGTATGGGAGGTATATGAAATTGTGGACCGATTCTGGCAATTTTCTGCACGGTTCAAGATCTTATGTAGAAACGAATGTATGGTGATTTTCATGGAATTATCTTGCATAGTTTTGGAGAAAATTACATTAGAATGTGTAAAAAATGCTTATTTTTTTCGAGGTTGTTTTAAATTTTGATTCATAACTTTTCCCAATGTGAACCGATTTTGCTCATTTTCAATACCAAACTGTACCGGATAATAATGAATATTTTGGGTGAATTTGGTTAAATTATATTGCTTCGTTTTAACGTGAGCGTGTTTTACACAGACAGACAGACAGACAGACGGACGGACGGACGGACAGACGGACATAGCTAAATCGACTCAGAATTTCATAAGGACCCGGAATATATATACTTTGTTGGGTCTCAGATGAATATTTCTTGGTGTTACACACGGAATGACAAAGTTATATATACCCTCTATCACCACTGATGGTGGTGGAGGGTATAATAATCATGTTATCATTTATTAAAGTATTAGAAATAGTACTAGAGGTATTAAATAGAGGTTCATAAAAATAATCTACTCGAAATGGATTAAATTTACCCGATAAATGACAAAACGATTAAAAATTGTTTTTATATATAACCAATGTTCTATGGCAAATATGAAATCACGCTACAAAGTTCTTCGTCGGGTTGTCAGATCTACAAATTCTCAATTCGAAAAACTTTACCCACAAGCATAAATTCAGTTTGTTTTCCCAATTAATTAGAGAAAATTTTTTTAAAATATTTACTAAAACATTTTTCAACAATTTGTCTCTTTTGCTTTCAATTATTCACACAAAATTCTATCGTTGTGATTACATCTAATTTGACAGTTTAATGTTTAACTAATACCAATCTGTCTCTAAATACAAGTTTACAAAATGCATATTAATGAATGTCACAAACTGCTGGACACTGTCATGTAGACCCTTGTCAGAAACATACACTTTATCCACCATTTAAAGGAGATAAAGAAAATAAGTAAATAGAAAATAAAAAAAAGTAATTAAAAATGACTTACAAATTGTTTAAACAATAAAATCAACATAAGATGAGCATAAAAATGATAGAAGAAAATAAAATGGCATAAGAATATCCTTAAATACTTAATCGCATCATTTCATAGACACATACATACATACCAACAAGGAATGCTATAAAATAATCTATTCGTCTTTATTCCTTATCATTTTATTTCATTATCTTTAAATCTGAGATGTCTTTGTACTTGAGTATGAGTGTGTATGTATGTGTGTTTGGGATAGTGTACTGAATATATATTTTTTGGTCTGTAACATTTAATATTTATACAGATGTAAAAAGGCAGACTATAAAGCTTTTCAAAAGAGCAGAAAACATAAGTTGGAAATGCTAAGCTTCAAAGTGGGATTTCATTGAGGTTATAGCTAAAGACATATAATGTATCAGGACTCTAAATATATTTGTCCAGATTCTGTATTCTGAAGATCAAGAATTAGGAATTCGAAGGTCTGTATACTTCCATATTTATGTGGTCATTGGACCTTTACTATATATATGTGTAACTATATTTTAACTATGTATTTGAATCTGTTATTGCCTCAGATTTTGAATGTATATTTGTATCGTTCTGGAATTCAAATATTCAATGAAACCTTGACTTTAAATTTTCATTGTGAAGCAGTTCACTTTTCTTTTAGAAAACACATTGTCAAGCCATCTACTGAAGAATTGCTTAAAGGATTATTAGAACGTCCGCACTATGTATCATTGTGGGTCGTGGTGTGTATTTATATCGGCAACCTAATTGGCGAGTTTAGTTGATGACTACCAAAAGTCCTGAGTGTAATCGGCTGAACTTTCATCTTCCCCCCAGGGGAATGTTACCCTCATCTTGGTGTTATTAGAATTCCGAGGGAAAGGGGTGCTGCAGATGATCAAAGCTATCCTCGGCTTTTCCTTTGAATGATTTGACATGGGGTTTTGTCCCGGAAGGAAGAGAATATTGGTTAAAAGACTGATGTACGGTACAATCTTTAATTCAGGATAAGTTCGGTGCTGTTGCCGAGACAATAAATACCCCGCAGAGTATAGACCCTCATCTTGGTGTATTGCAATCACGGAGTAAAGAGGTGCTACCAGTACCTCTAGTCTGACGAGACTATAAACTGTTGATGTCACTTCACTCCTCGGCTAGTCCTTGGTATGACATGACATGGGATCGAACCAGATCAACACATAAACTGGTACTACGGGTGGCCAGTTGCCCGCAGGACTTGTCCTGGCTGGTCAATTGGTTGAGGTTCCTTCGGGATCCACGTAGTGGCTGTGCTTTGAAGCCAAATTCGAGGGAAGGGGGTGCATGGTTAAAAGATTGATACAAGGTAAAATATACATTTTCGGGATAAGTTTCTGTTAGCGCTCCTAGTTTCCAGGTGTTTTTGGCCACTGAATTAAGTTTCGTCAACTAAAAATGGATCCATGTTTCGGACTACCAATTACGTCCCCTAGATACTGTTGCCGAATCAACAGAAGCCATCTCAGTAGTGTGGTTGGGCGACATATTAGGTCAAGGAATGCACTGGGGTTAGTCTTAGATGATGAGAATTCTCTAGGAATATGAGTATTCGTCACAATATCAATCGGGTTTGATGTTGCGTTGTCTATTGACTCTAAACTAGTGATTGCTTTTCCTTTACGGGGTTAGACTGAGCTTGACTCATGACACCTCTCATTCACCAACAGAAAACAACTATGACAAGAGATTAGATAGCTTGAGTACTTCAGCAAAGTGCACGTATACTGGACCGGAAATTCCATATAGGTAAATTGCCACCTGCCTGTAAAAAGCACAATGGGGCGGTGGTGAGTCGTTACCAAAGCTCACCCAGTGGTTGAAAAAGACCACCGTAAAGCACTCGACATTAAGCCCGCAGAGCAGGGATTGTAGGACTAAGCGCGGGAAATGTAGGACTATGCAGACCTTACCCACTCGTATACCTAGAGTGAGTGTGTCTGATGTGTTTCTCAATAAGTGTGTAGTATGAATGAGAAGTGTACTGCGTTGAATGGTGTCCGGGTATGTTCAGGGAAACTTTTATCAGCATTCTTGGTAATCTCAATATGAGGATTTCATTTTGAATCTTTTTCCTTGTTCATTTAATTAATTGATAATGAAACTTAGCATGAAGCTTCTTTGTAATGATTTTCTGAGAGGTTTACTACACAAATGATGACCAAACTCTAAGAAACATTTCTTAATTTTTCATACAACTTTTTAAATTGACATCGTAAAAGTATATAGATATGCATACATATATAAATATGTAAGTATGTCTGTATACATATAAATTTTGGAAAGATATAGTTTACTGCATGTCATAAATTTTTAAATGTCTTATAGCTTTATGAATGAAATATTTATATTTGTATGCGTATGAATGTATGTGTGGGCTAGTAATATGTAGTATTTGTAAGTTTATGGACTTGTGTGAATGTCCATAGTAAGAATAATATTTACGATATAAATACGAATTTTAAATGCCAGACATAATTTTTCTGTCCTTTTTCCCCAATTTTTTTTTTTTTTTTTTGCGAGATACTTTATTTTATTCGTCTGAATATGTTGACAAAATAATAATATTCGCCTACGAACTACACAGACATTTGCTTACATATAATATATATACATATGTAGACATTAAGGACACACATATATTGATATACAAATGTATTTAAACATACATGTTTCCAGGATATGTGTATGTGATTCTGCCAACTAAACATCAACATTCATGGGAGCATGTTGCTAAATATAAAAAACATTATGTAGACATTTAACCAAAAATACGCCTTTGGTCGAAAACGAATTGGAGATTTTGTTGTTTTTTATACCCTACACCACTTTAGTGGGGAGGGTATATTGGGTTTGTGCTGATGTTTGCAACGCACAATAATATTGTGCAACCCACCTTAAAGTATACCAATCGGCTCAGAATCATTTTCTGAGTCGATTTAGCTATGTCCGTCCGTCTGTCCGTCCGTCCGTCTGTCCGTCCGTCCGTCTGTCCGTCCATGTAAACCTTGTAATCAAACTACAGGTCGCAATTTTGAAGATAATTCAATGAAATTTGGTACATGATCTTCTATTGTACCAGGGACGAAGCCTATTGAAAATGGTTAAGCTCGGTCCATTATTTCACCTAGCCCCCATACAACTGAACCCCCCAATAGGGCTTGTAATCCTTGTAATCAAACTACAGGTCGCAATTTTGCAGATAATTCAATGAAATTTGGCACATGATCTTTTATGGAATCGTAGACGAAGCCTATTGAAAATGGTTACCATCGGTCCATTATTTCACCTAGCCCCCATACAACTGAACCCCCGAAAAGGACTTTTAAAACTTGTAATCAAACTAAAGGTCGCAATTTTAGAGATAATTCAATGAAATTTGGCAAATGATCTTTTATGGTACCGTAGATGAAGCCTGTTGAAAATGGCTACCATCTTTCCATTATTTCACCTAGCCCCCATACAACTGAACCCCCGAATAGGGCTTTTAAAACTTGTAATCAAACTACAGGTCGCAATTTTGGAGATAATTCAATGAAATTTGGCACATGATCTTTTATGGTACCGTAGATGAAGCCTGTTGAAAATGGTTTACATCAGTCCATTATTTCACCTAGCCCCCATACAACTGAACCCCTCGAATAGGGCTTTTAAAACTTGTAATCAAACTACAGGTCGCAATTTTAGAGATAATTCAATGAAATTTTGCACATGATCTTTTATGGTACCGTAGATGAAGTCTGTTGAAAATGGTTTACATCAGTCCATTATTTCACCTAGCCCCCATACAACTGAACCCCCGAAAAGGGCTTTTAAAACTTGTAATCAAACTACAGGTCGCAATTTTGGAGATAATTCAATGAAATTTGGCAAATGATCTTTTATGGTACCGTAGACGAAGCCTATTGAAAATGGTTACCATCGGTCCATTATTTCACCTAGCCCCCATACAACTGAATCCGCCGAATAGGGCTTTTAAGTTCATAATTATGTTTAATATACTCATATCTCGACAAAAAGCTGCAATAACCAAGTTGTATACAAGACTTGATGACCCCCACGAATTCCATAATAATAGGTTCTCATATGACCCTAGCCCCTATGAAAAGCCCCCATCAGAATTTCACTTAAATGTCCACAATTTTATTCAACAATAAACGGCTTAAGTATGTATACCTAAGGCAAGGTACAATTCAACTTAAATGCTTTATTATGGCAACTAAATCACATTATATTTTTGTCAAAGGTGTAGGGTATTATATGGTCGGCCTCGCCCGACTATAATTTCTTACTTGTTTTTTTTGCTATTTTTTTGTTGTTAATGTGGTTGTTGATAAAGATTTAATTTCGTTTTTTTTAATCTTTTTGATTTTAGCCACAAGTCACTTCCTTTTTATTTGGTCCCTTCATTTACCCACATTTACTCAAATATAAAACCGACATTTTTTGCTGTTGAGGATATAAGAAAATATGACTTAAAATGTAAATAAAAAAGGATATGTCATGAATATGTAGAAGGTGGCCAGTTTAAAAACATTTAAATAAATTAGTTGCATAGAAAAAAGTAATTTTAACTTACGAAAGATAAAGACTACCGAACTGACCACAGGTTGGAAATAGTGACATGTCCTTAAATATAAGAGCTAGCTATATATAGGAAGCTAGGAAAACTTATCATCAAGAAGTTGCATCACATAATCAATCGGGTCTGGAATATAATGCTAAATCGAAACCGCAGCTTAAAGAACACCAACGGCTCACTAAGCCGGAAGAGCAAACTCGTAGATGGAAGGAACACTTCGAAAACATTAGCAACAACGAAATTTTTTTCTTGAATCAGCACTCTGGGGATAAACTCTACTTATAGAGAACATGTAAATTAGGTTGCAACAGAGATGAACATTTAGTTGAAATTGTTTTACATCGAATGTAGAAGAAAATAATTCTGCAGGAAGTCGAATGCGTCTTTCGACACTTGAAAATTGTGTTTAGTTCAGCAGACATCGCGCCGTATTTTCAGCTCTGAACATCAGCACCCATATATAAAGATGTAACAACATTATTTGCAATGAGTTTGCCAACATCAGCTCATTTCAAACGCTTAGTCTGACAATTACTCCACTGCGGGGTATCTGCAGTCTCGGCAACAGCACCGAACTTAGCCAGAATTATAGACTTTACCGTGTGTCAGTTTTTTAACCAACATTCTCTACCCGCGAATTTGAGTTTAAACCAGGGCTCCAGTTATTAAAGAGTCTGCCCTGTGATCTACCAAGACAGCTGCACTATGCCACGCTCTATAAAACGTCTAGGAAATATCTAAAGCCACTACTTTAATTTCGACCAAATTGTGAATGTAACGACACCATTTCCCCCTAAACTTTGCTTTCGTTAGTCTCCAGTAGGGCGACTTCTACGAAAGCCCTACTGCCGGTCGCTAAGTAAATGTTTGCATTGTAAATATTTGACAAGATGGAAGGAAGTTAACCATACTTTTCATTACTTTAGAAAATGCAGAACAAATTGCTATAGGGCGAAAATATTCAGAGTTATTTAGCCTTTCCCTTCTTATGAATTGCCGTTACATTAGAAATCTTTCGGAATGAGGGAAATTTCCCGGCATGGAAAACTAAAAACATTAGCCAATGGATGAGCTAGCGTCGAAAAGTAATGATTGAAAATACAGTAAGTGACAATATTTTAACTTCAACTAATGAGAGGAACTGCAATCCAGCTACTAACGTTCGATCGACTAACTACAGATTTAAGGCATATTTATGGAATAACCTCATATGTTTATGATTTGTTAACCATGAGCAATGTATAATTATATAGAAACTGCTATTTTGGTCCTTCTATTCATGTTTTCCGTACCTTTTAAATCTGGCCACTTTATTGTCTCGTCTGAAAGAATTTCATTATACAAAATGATTTTTTGTGGTCATTTATACGCATCAAGTGTTTATTTTTTGCAAAACTGATATTTAATGTTATTTTTTATCGTTAAGTATATATTTGTATTAATATGTTTGCAAAATATACATTACATATGTATACGTAAATGTAAGTACCCAGCAAAAACTGGGTAAAGACTTGTACTTAAACAATAGTTTACTTTTTAATTACTACTACAAGCTAAATGCATTAAGTAGTATTATGATTACTTACATATAATCTGTTACGTAAGTACTTTATTTTGTGTGTTACAGTTTTATGTACAAATTCCATTCGATCGTTCGTCCGTTTTGAACTCCACGAGCTTTCCCAATACATGTGGTCGATTTAGCCTATCTGAAACATATCGGAGATCATGTGGCCGTTATACAAGCCACTCAGATTTCAAGCCGTAATCATTTCAAGTGGCCTACGGTAGGTTAGTGGTTAGTGTTCGAGTCTGGAGGAGGGGAACGAGAGGAAACACGGGGAAAGGAAGACAGGGCGGAGAGAGGGCGAGGGGGAACGAACGAACGAACGAACGAACGTAACGAACGAAGAACGAACGAACGAACGAACGAAACGAAGAACGAACGAACGAACGAACGAAACGAACGAACGAACGAACGAAACGAACGAACGAACGAACGAACGAACGAACGAACGAACGAAGAACGAACGAACGAACGAACGAAACGAACGAACGAACGAACGAACGAACGAACGAACGAACGAACGAACGAACGAACGAACGAACGAAAGAACGAACGAACGAACGAACGAAACGAACGAACGAACGAACGAACGAACGAACGAACGAACGAACGAACGAACGAACGAACGAACGAACGAACGAACGAAACGAACGAACGAACGAACGAACGAACGAACGAACGAACGAAAGAACGAACGAACGAACGAACGAACGAACGAACGAACGAACGAACGAAACGAACGAACGAACGAACGAACGAACGAACGAACGAACGAACGAACGAACGAACGAACGAACGAACGAACGAACGAGAACGAAAACGAACGAACGAACGAACGAACGAACGAACGAACGAACGAAGAACGAACGAACGAACGAACGAACGAACGAACGAACGAACGAACGAACGAACTAACGAACGAACGAACGAACGAACGAACGAACGAACTAACGAACGACGAAAGAAACGAACAAAACGAACGAACGAACGAACGAACTAACTAACTAACGAACTAACTAACTAACTACTACGTAACTAACGAACGAACTAACTAACTAACAGAACTAACGAACTAACGAACTACTACAACTAACGAACTAAACTAACAACTAACTAACGAAACTAACTAACGAACTAACTAACGAACTAACTAACGAACTAACTAACAACTAACTAACAACTAACTAACTAAACTAACAACTAACGAACTAACTAAACTACTAACTAAAACTAACTAACTAACTAACGAACTAACTAACTAACTAACTAACTAACTAACTAACTAACTAACTAACTAACTAACTAACTAACTAACTAACTAACTAACTAACTAACTAACTAACACTCCGAAAGCACAGCTACAGAACATTATTCCTATGATAACTGTACACTGACGATTTGAGTTTCATGCTAGAAGCTTCAACTTATCAAGAACCCGCCAAGATAGAAAGGCATAGTACAGCAATGGTTTCCTCTCCATCTCCAATGCTCTACCTTGGTTGATCACAGGTTGAATCTATCTGAGGTGGATGTCCGCAAGATAGACTCCTTCATTCGTGCGACAAAATTACTCGGATAAGATTCCGGATTTTTTTCATGCCGAAGTGTACTAATACGCCGATCATTCTCTCTTTACAAGTATTACAAAGAGATCAATATGATGGACCCAAGTATATCACATGTGATGTAATATGGGAAGAGACTGTTACCCTTAACCTAACCTTGCTCTTTAAACTCAATACTTTTTAATGTAAGTTTTTGCTGGTTATAAACTTTTATGTAAAATATCCATGAGTTAAATATTTATTTGATCCCTGCAGTTTAGGATGACTGTCTCGAACTACTAAGTTTACGCATCAAAATTCATCATCAACTATTACACTTCTTACAAATGGGCAATTGGCTCCACGATAGATTATTTGGACAAGTTAAATAAATAACTACTTTGGAAGGTATCTGGGAAAGAAAGTGTAAAGTGTTTTCCTTCTAGATGACTTAAGGGCAATAAGGAGACAATTGAGGTTTTACCACCTAAAAATACAAGAGTGTCAAATACTCCATGAATAAGTAAACGGGTAAAACAAGTGGTTATACTTTGGGTAAAAGTACTAACTAAAAGGGCTACTTTAACTCCTTGCAAAACAGTTTGGATGCGACGACGATGATGTTAATAAAAGAAAATACATGAGTATGTATCACTACATACAGGAGTATGTTGTAACATACAAATACCCACTGTAAACATATATCAACTTGCAACGTAAAGAAACAACTTTTTACTGGAAAATGTAAAAAAGGGAAATTGTTGATTGTGCTTTTTTTCTCCTCTTGACGGTGTTCTTTTGCATTTTAAACAGATCGTTTGGTAATTTTTATCAAAAGTATGTGTTTATAGGCTCATTTATATGTTTTCCTTATGTCCAGTAAAAGATTCATTTGTTTTCCTTTTCGAATAACAACAAGAATAACGTTGCTCTAGCAAGATAACAAGAATGGCGACAATCTTCGAAAAAAAAAACCCATTACAAATTTGCCATTAAAACAGAATCATTCATGTCTTCTTTTATGTGACTTTTTTAATTAATTAACTTTATTTATTTTCTGGAAAATTTAATGCATTTTCCCTATTGTTCATCCCTCAAACCTTTGAAGATTTTAACAGTTTGTCGTGTGCTGACTATAATTTTTATAATTTCCAACGAAAAGAGGCAAGCAAATTGAATTCGTAGGAAATGTTGTGCTGAGCCGTATTGCATAATGGAAAATACAAGGTAAAATTAATTAAACTCAACAAATTTATATGCCTTATTAAAGAAAATGCATTTAAAAAAATATATAAAAATAAAATAAATTAAAAACCCAACCAAACTGTACGCACTCAAACACATGCAAGTGCAGGATTGTTTCTCGTGTGTACGTCCCATAAGGCAAGGAAGGATACGTATAGTAGACCAAATACAACAACTGTCCCGTCTCAAACAATTTCTCCTCAACTGTTTCATTGCACATACACAGCTTGTTGTTCTTCATTTCATTTTCATTCATTCATTTCAAACTGACAGGTTGATGGTGCAGAACATTGTTTATTTTGTGTTGTGTTGCGGTAAAATCCAGTTGGACTTTCGTTTGGTATTTTTATTATTCTTTAACCAAACAATGGTTATAGTTTTTTTTTTGGTTTTTCTCCCGTAACGCACGCCTTTTTATCCTCACTATTCAACTACTAAAACAGCACATACACCTATGAGCATTTAGATAAGGTTAATGTTAAATAATATGATATAAATATTGTTGCAACAAAAAAGTTCAAACTATGCCAACGGTTCACGACTGCGAAAAATTATTCCTATAGACTTCAATATATCAGAATTTCAGATCAAACCGGATTGTTGGTTGTTGGGTTATCGTGGTAGTTCACTGCGTGCGAACGGTCAAGTAGAGTTGAAGAGACCCCGTTTTTGACCGAACAACTCCATTCGTCAGATGTAGTATTGTATATTGTTAAATTCAGTCTGTAATCATTATAAATCTTAAGATGTCATTAAGTTTGGACCCAGAAATCTCCTCAAAGTTGGATATGAAGAAACTGTCAAGAAAACATTTCCCTTAACGGCTAGAGCAGGTCATTCACAAAGAAAGTGGATGTCTTTGCAACTGCGACAGTGCTCATTGAAGGAGAGCTCAAGTCGACTTGCATGTCTGCCTAGCACCCAGTGTCCTGTTATTACTGCTATCAACCTCGATATATAACGCCTATTTCGGATTATAAGGTGCCTTTTGAATTTCTCATTGAAAGAAGGCCACAATAACTTTGACCCCTTAGAAGTGCCTATTGGATAAAACCTAAAAGAGTTGCTACTCAAAATGGTGTTGGAGATATTAAGAGCAGATTCCGTTATGGCAAGCTCATCTGCCTGTTCATTTCCATAATAGTTCCTATGCGCAGCGGCCAACTGGATTGTCACTTCACAAGAAGAATTATCTCTCGAAAAACACTTAAAATTTTATTATATTAACCCTTCACAGGGGCTTAAGCATGCTAAGGATGTGCTTACGTTCTTCAGCGTTCTGATTTAGTTAGGCTAAGTTGAGATGATGAATATTACGCATATGGGATGTGTCTGGCTCATACGGAATGGCATTATTTCAGTCTCTAGAGGAGCATTCATGTCGTTTTTTCTCACCTAAAGAAAATTCGCAAACTCCGTTCTTGAAATTGAGTTTTCAAATGGAAAACCCGACCTCTTGTCCTTGTCTATGATGCTAAAACCATGGGAAAAGACCAGAGGTTTAACTGTCATTGGAGCACTGTGACCACGACTAACCCAGATGGTAGATTAACAAGACGAAATATTCAATCAATATGAAAGAATGAAAAGGAATTGCTACAAGCCCTTATATGCGGAGAATACTACGAGGGTTTCTAAAGTCAAGGAACCTCGAAAGGGAGACTGTTAGACTTGAAGCGTTTTCTTGAAGAACAAACCGT
>NW_023994241.1:387500-405000 GCF_015586225.1 Lucilia sericata
TTCGTTTCGATATGGGTTTGATTAGAGAATGGCTTGCTATTCAAACTTATTGCGGTTTTCATGCCAAAATTGTTTTGTTTTTGTATAAATTGGGAATTTTTTATTTTGTATTTCTTTTGGTGATCAACAAATTAAGAACCTGACCTTTATTTCTAAGTAAAATATTGATAAGAATATTCTGTATAAATTATTTATATATATTTATATTTATTCAGAAATTAGTAACATTATTAATTGTTTATATAGCTGATAAAAGCAAGCAAACTCAGCAAACACTTGCTAATGACTTGCAATTGTAACCACTTACCTATTAACATACATTTTAATGACTACTACATATCGTTCTGATTACATAGCAGTATTTTAATGACGTCCTATTTATAATGTGTTATATAAATACTTTCTAATCCATTAGTCAGATTCTGCGTGAAGATTTAGAAGCTGCATAGGTATTTCGCACAATTTACATTGAATAATTTTTCTAATTACTTATAAGCGATTGTGGTAAAATGCTGTAATTGTAAGTAAATTATAGCATTTAAACCCTTTGTCTGGCAATGAAAGTTTTTGCTGGGAATAAGACATGATTATAAATGTCTAATAGCGCATTTACTTAAATATACACAAAATATTATTTTATTGAGATTTCTATCGAAATCTAGTTAATTTTACTACATTTTAAGAAGATTTCTCATACAAAACCAAAGTTTATACTGAGATTTCAGCTAAATCTCAGCTGGTTGGGCGGACTTCATATATGATCTCTTATGCTTCAGTTTATCTAAATGGATCCATGAAGATAATTCTCACTTTAATGTCCCCTTTGTAAGCGAGAGAGGGGATATATAAAAAACAAACTTAAGCTTTTTGTTTATCTCTTCATAATATATGGAGTGACGATTGATTTCCTCGTAGGATGTGCAGTCATCTGGACAGTCGATGGCTAGGGGTAAATAGGTAGTTAGGGACTGTCCGACCAATCTGATGGATAGAGAAATATGTTGAGGGAGTAATTCTTGTCAACATTTGATTTAAATCTTCTTACATCAAAATTTACAGAGAATTCTACTGCAGGAAGTTTGCACCACATACGAACGGTGCGACTGGATAATGAATTCTCCACATAATGTGTTGTGCGGTCCACTGGCCAATCGACCACAAATAGGTGTGATCTTGATGGAAAACGTGTACATACGGATCCGTATATGAGCGTTGTATTCCATATATGCCTTGGAAATATGTATCTAGAACCAACAATTTACTTTCTCCGAAATGGTGAATGGAATGACACAGATCTTCCACAGATCGACCTCTACGAAAGTCATACTGACGGTCATTAAGTAATTATGGTCTCTTAATGTTTGATAAGATGGAAGTTAACCATACTTTTCATAACTTTGGATAATGAAGAACAAATTGCTATTTGGCGATAATTTTCAGGATTACTGGGATCTTCCTTTTATGAATTGGCGTCATCCAACATGCAGCAAATTTGCCTGGATGAACAGATAAGCTTATGCACCAGATAGCGCCGAAGAGCAATGTTTTAACACTTTTTATGTTGAGATCCGCTAAAACGCTTTTAACGGTACTCCCTCGAAAGAATCTATTTGGCAATGTTACTGATATCCTTTAGAGCTCGAGCATTAATTGATCGTTTTCCGTCAAGCCAGAATTATTTGCGAATCAACCGGGTCATCCTCGAAAAGAGTCGTAAGTAAAGAACAAGCATAACCTAGCATTTTTTACGAACGACCAAAAGGTTTTGCTGCAGCAGAAACCTTAGTACGAAATCGCTGGTCGTGCAGAGCTTTTTCGAAGACCTCACCTTTTTGTGTAGGGTGTCAATTTGGACGTTTTTGTTATTTCGCCAATTTCTGAAAGTTTTCTCTCTGAACTTGATTGCACTTCTGAATAAACCAAGACTTTTGTCTCTGTCTAATCGATGATGGATTGAATGTTTTCGTTCCCAGCCGAAATATATTTTTAAACACTTTCGCCATGACATTGTCATTATTATCTAGGAAGCATTGAGCTCAGCCCACCGACCCTTTTTATAGATAAAAATCGAAGTTTAGAGATTGAAAAGGTGCAGTGATCCGAATTACCGAGAGGTGCAAGAATATATACTTCATACCTTTTAGGGTGGGAAGTAAGAAAAAGATCTAGGGTGTTATGTTGATGCCCTTCAACACATGAAATATGTGGTGATTGTGCGCGCAGAATAATTCTTCTTCTGGAGTTTAGGTGACTGGTAAGGTGAAGCCATAAGGATCTTCAGTATGGAATCGAAGAGCACGTCGAAGCTAGATATAGTAGTAACTCTTCCCATGCTTAGACTTCTATAAAAACCTCGAAGTCCATAAATCACCATATTATCAACCATATTAGTCCTTTTACGAAGAAAAACTTTACAATATAATATGCTACAAATCATAAGGGTGTAAATTATGTTAATAGTCCAACTATCAAAAGCAATCAGATAAATTTAATTCCATAATAAATATTTAAATAAATTCTACCATAAAATCTTCTTCAACATTTTGCAATGTTCACATATACATGAATGTATGTATCTCAAGGATCTATAAAACCTTTGAGGGTGCAATGAATCTTATTTATGTAAATCAAATATTGTTTTTATCTTCTCTTTGGTCAAAACCCCTATTTACACATTTGCACAAATAACAAAATGTGCAAACATTGATTATTATCAAGGAAATAATTTCTTTAATTTCACTCTTCAACGTCTTTGTATGGTGTATGAAAGTGGGGAATTAATGAGTGTGTTTGTTTGTGTGTATGTGTGGTAAATGTTAAAATCTTGAATCTTTGAATTGAAACATTAACACTGACTGAACAAGAACAGCAAAATGTTCAACATGATAAACTACTTTTCTGTTTAATAATGCTGAAGAAAAAACTGAACTAAACTAAAAACGAATATTCAAATACAAAATCTGAAACAGAATATGTACCATTACGTTCTAGCAAAGATGAGAAGTTGGTTTGTTTGTTTATTTGTTTGACCCAGATTTTAGGCAAATGGACATAGATTTACATATACATTCATATATTCAAATAAAATATTTATGTATGTATGTATGTGAGTTTGTGTGTTTGTAGTTTTAAGCCGAAGGACCACAAATGTACATAAATATACAAATAGAAGAAATTATATAAATGAAAGTGGAAAAAAATAAAGAAATTTACGAAAAATACAGAGAAACATTAAGCATGCGAAGCCTATCAAAAACAACAACACTACAACAACAACAACGCCAGCAATACATATTTCTATAACAACAAGACAACAACAACATAAAAACAAAAACTGAAAACTAAATCTTATGAATTAGTGATGTGACAGCAACAGAACAAGACCAACAGGCTTCAAGCAGCAGGCAACAAACAGAAATTTATATGTAACATAGCAAAGTAGTTGCTGCTGTTGTTGTAACAACTTGCTTCATATTTGGTTGTTTGGTTATTATAGCTGCTGTTGCCACTGCGTACAATCGGACATACAAATGTATGTATGTATATGTATGCATGTATGTACATTGACTACTCTCTCACTCTCAATTCAATTGCTGCTGACATAGATTAATGGACCAAAATGAAACTCTAACTTAAGTTACAATTACCACAACCAAACAAATCGTTCCGAGAATATACCATCCACATTTCAGAGTTTTAAAGTTAAAATTCATTTTAGATTTTTATTTGTTCCTCTCAATTCAATTTCCTTTATAAACAAAGGAGAAAGTGTGGGTTTTATTTCAATATTTCCTCTGGATCCTTTGGATAAAATCCCTTTATAAACAACGGTGAAAGTGTTCCGTTTTAATTATTTGGAACAGCACTGACTGGACTGTTTGTGCATTGTGTTGGAACTTAAAAAATATGTTATTATGGGTGTGTTGTTGATAAGAGACGTGTGAGGTTAAAGGAAAAATGCTGGTATCGAGAACAAGTTCCCTAATTTCAGAGGAGCACATGCCATTGTAGTATTGATAGAACAGTGACGGTGCTCCAGTGAATCTATAGAGTTGAAAATATCATTTTACACCCGTCAAAATGGTGAATAGAATGATAATATTTCTCCAAAGGTAGAAACCTAGAAGGATTCCGCAGAACGACCTCTAGGAAAGCTATACTGACGTTCGTTAAGTAAATTGTTAGTCTCTAAATATTTGACAAGATGGAAGTTGACTATACTTTCCATAACTTTGGAAATTGAAGAACAAATTGCTACTGGGCGATTATTTTTCATTGTTATTAGCCTCTCCCTCTTTAGGAATTAGCATTACATTTCTGGAGGATGAAGCATCTCAGACTAAGAGGCTTCAGAATAAGGAACTTGAAGCAGAGGACTGGGCGATTGGCTAACGATGAAGTCACTACAAACAAATTACTCCTTTTGAGGGAGAAGATTCTGCCACATCTACTTGATGAACTCACTCGTAGTGAGGATAATAACTTTGCTGTATTCGATGAAGATAAATAGTTCTAAAGGTTTCAGCATTATTTGTATGAAACAAAGAATTGTCCCTAGCCAACCGAGGTAGTGGCGAATTCTTACCCAAACCGACAATATAAATCGCTGTTCTTAACAAAATCCCTTGGTAAACGATGATTAAAGTGAGGGTCCTGTTTTCATCTCTGTACGATGAGGCATCATTATAACTCGTCAGAATACTTGACTTGTAACAGAGAACTAGAAGATTGAACGAGGAGGGAAAACCCAACCCTTACAATATATGGATGCTACATGGTTCAAGGCTTTTCTTGGATTAATTTCGATTAAGATGGATGTAAAATGACATGTTATCCAAACGCAGAACCTGCGATTTAGAGTTAGAGTTGTAATGGTCACCATTTATTTGTAGACTGGTGCAGATTCTATATTATCATTTTGGGATTATATTGCCTACCATACTCCATGGGTATACTTGGACATAAAAGAAGAGTAAGAAACTACTAAAAACATTTTATCTAAAAGACCAATGTTTTTTCATAAGATCGAGAAACAGGTCTTAATTATACGGGGCAATAAGATTTGAAATAACTCTAAGCCCAGAGACCAAAATAGAGGTTAAGATAGGAAGTAGAAGGAGAAGGTATAACTAATCTCTGTTATATTTCTCCTTCACACCTTTATTTTAATGTCAACGGATTGGACTTTCAGATGATGCAGCAATAAGTAATATTGTCTTTCTATATTTATGTGAATTAAGAATTTTTGACGATAGATTCAGATTCAGCGCAACTCAATTCTTTAGAAAAGTATTCTGGATTAGAAATTCGTTGTTGTAACAGTTCGACTGTGGCCGATAGTACATTCTTGGAGAAACAACTTTCGATTGATACAGCTGTCGCTGGGTTGACAATCTTTGGCCGAGTATGACTCGGGTCGTTCCGGAGCGAAGATCCAATTGTCATGGGAATGTGGAAATTCGTTGACCAATTATTCATAATTCGAATAATAGTATCTGAGATTGGCAGTGTCAGTATACTTTATATCCGATCATTATAAGATACTGTTAACGATATAACATAACCGCGGGAAGTATAAATTGAATTAAATTTCGAGAAGTCTCCTTGGTCAGTCTTGTAACAATCAAGTCTCTCAACTGCATAATGAATCCTTCTGTAAAGAACTCAGGTGTAATTTTTGTACATGGTTGTGCTGGAGTACTCGAGCTATCTAATCACTTGTAATAATAGTCCCGTTGCGGAACGACAGGCAGCATGGGATCAATCCCAACGCAAACCACGACATGGAAAATGCATTCACTGGTCTAAAGTTAATAGATGGAGAGACTACCTTAAAATCAGTTGAAATCAATCTTCCGGTATACCGGAGGGTGACCACCCTTTTGATATGATTTAAAATGCAATCGCCACCAACTAATGACCCATTCCAGTGCATTCCGTAATCTTTTAAAGCCCGCTCAACTACACTACTGAGATGGCCCTCTTGATTCGGTAACAGGCGTATTTAGTAGTCAAAAATATCTATCCTATAAATCACGATCCCTCTATATGTCAGATAATGTGACAAAGGATGTAGAAATTTCCAAAATCAATACGAACCCAGTAATTCCCCCGACAAGTTGAGGGTCAGCTCTCAAACATAAATCGCGTAGCATGAAACAATTGCATGCTGTTGAGATGGCAACAGCACCGAGAACTTCCCTGAAGTAAAAGGTCTACTAAATCAGTACTAGTCTCCTGTCGGGCAGAAGAGTCTTTTCCGATCCTTCACCAATTACATCAGTTCCATTATCACACCATAAAGAACGATCTACGGAATGACAGGCAACTACCAAGTGTCAACCTGAAAATTGCCCAACCTATACTGGCGCCCAACTATGCGAATAGAAAGAGATACTCAACGGGTTCAGGAATCCAGCATAAGTTGCTGTCATATCAATCAGTATTATCTGTTGCGATGGCAACGGCACCGGAGAGAGAATCCAGACATATATGGCATAGGATTCCATATATGTCTGCCCCCGAATTTGGGTTTAAACCACAGCCACTACGTGGATCCCGAAGGAACCTCAACCAACTGACCAGCCAGGACAAGTCCTGCGGGCAGCTGGCCACCCTTAGTGTCAGATTATATGGTGCTCTGGTTAGACCCTATATAAAATCATTACAAGGAAAGGCCGAGGATACATTTGATCATCACCAGTTTACAGTCCCGGCAGACTAGAGGTATTTTCCCCGGGATATTGGAAAGATTTCTACATAAGTTGAAATCAGTAAAAGCCCAAACTCGGAAAACTGAAGTAAAAGGTACCAATGAAAAATTCTATTCCCCTCCAAAGTAATGGAATTCCTTAAAAGTTCTGCCTCGAAAAGAGCATAGAAAACAGTATAGTATCCTTCATTTTACATTTACATTAAAATTAGTAAAATTTACATAGACTTTTAGCCACCTCATATCATATCTTGTTAAGCCTTATCCAATGCAATCTAAACATTAATGTTGTACAACTGTTTGTTGAACATACGAACATACAACGTTTGGAAACAAACAGGCATAACTGGAGTGGTCGAGTGATAGTAGAAGTAGTACGAGTTAGTTGTGCTATGAAAATTGTAGGTTGTCATGAATCATGCAACACTTTTTTTTATCAAACAAGCAACCAGCCAGCCAGCCAACAATAAGAACAACAGCTAGGCTACAACTTAATTACTTAAGGCAGGAAGGCAGACGACGAGCAAGAGGCATTTTGCTGTTACAATTTGGTTTTTTGTTAAAAATTTGTCTTGACTGCGTAGCTGGCAAAGGATTAGGATATATGTGGAACCAGCAAACATTTTGATAACGAATAGTTTTTATTAAGATTTAGTTTATTCATTTAAGATATAAAGAAGAGATCTATGAAAGTTAAAAGGAATGTAGAATTAAACTTTCCCTAAACAATTTTATTTCAACTGGAAAATATTGCTGGGATTAGTAGCAGCTAAAGTCAATAGTTTAGTCAACATAAGCAAAAGTTTTTACCATAAAAATACATACATATACTTTCATATTCATACCACAGCTGGGGTTGGTTAGTGAATCCAGTTTAATTTAGTGATTGGACAAATTGTGTTGCATAAATTTATAATTGCATAATAAGACCGGTGGTCGCCAAAAAATTCATGCAATTTGTTTGTATAATCAATGAAATTAAATTTAAATTAGACCCCAAAATAGAAAAATATCATTTATTCCTTTTACAACATTCATTTACAGAGCAGATTCAAATATGATGAAATCATATGAGATTTCCATTTCATGTGTTATTAATTTAATGACATTTATTTGATGTTTAGAATTTGGAATAGTGGAGCAAGGGATTTGAACTTTCATTTCGTTGATGTTTAGAAAATGCTTAGAAAACCTTGTCATACATTTGTTGTTGGTATTAGAAAGTTGTTTTTTTTTATATCGAATGAAAAGGAAATGCTTTTGTAATACATAATGTGAATATATAGAATACTTTTGAATTTTTAATATTTTTTTATAGAGATATTCTTTCAAAGTGACCCTTTAAATATGCAATGTAAAAGGAGGGACCAGTTTTTGTAGTTTTAAGAGTGAAAGTAAATTGTAACGTTAGTTTCGTAATATCTGCAGAGGAAAGGGAAATGTTAGAAAACTCGAACTTATTCCTATCCACCGTTCCATTATTCAAGTTGGCCTCTATCTCCTTAAGCTTCCTAAGCTCTTTCATTGTAGATTATCCCAGAGTGTTAATCTCTGCTGGTGGCATATTCCATTCAATCCATTTTACATATTCCATAATAGCTCAGACTTTCGACTGGAGGCAAGTGTCCTAGTTTTCAATGTAGATCCCAGAGGGAGCTCGTTGAGCTTAATTTGCTACTAAGTATTTAAAAAATGACCAGACTACTTTATCAAAAAAATAACCACATATATAATTAGTTCCACTTTATTTTTGATAACATAATGCCTCTTAAAACCTGACAACAAAATTAAAATCTAATTTTTACATCTAACCACTTATATTTCTTTATTTCCTAACAATATGGTCACTCAAATGTTGCAGTTCACAAACTGTGACGAATAGAATTAATAATATTTGCAAAAGAAAGAAAGAAAGAAAGCCCCTGTTTTATTACTGCACACAATAATAACAAGCATCCTGTGACAGACACTAACACTGCCACCACCACAGCACAGTTGTAACTATGTCCAATAAAGACAAAATTACTTTCCAGTGACATCATGCATCATGGCATTATGTTGCGAGTTCATTAAAAAATCTAGTTGCATATTATGGGCATTATTTTATTTCAAATCATGTTGCATGATACTTGTCAAGGTTATTGAAATGGACTTTATAATGCGGCACTGACTATTACATAGCCTGTTTTTGGGTGGAAAGTTTGCTAAAGAAACTATGGGCTTATATGAAGGATAGTCACAGTTTTGTCAAGAGTAAGTAAAAACTGTGAGGAGTAAAAGTAAATTTATATATTTGAAATAGTTTAAGGAGTCACTATCCAGTATAAATTTAGTGGTCAATCGTCTGATTCCGATAGTCTACTTTTGTTGTGCTAGTAATCATAACTCATTATACGTAACATCATAATTATTCTCTTATTGGAACGAATCAAGGACCTGCCTTGACGGCCTTATTTCATGGTGGTCTTTCTAAAGTCAATAGTGGGGGCGACCCCAACACCCGGTGAAATCAATCCTCCGGTATCTTACGCCGGAAGGTGACCACCCTTTAGATGTCATGAAAGATTGCATTATTTAAAATGCAATCCCCAGCAACTAATGACCCATTTCAGTGTATTGCTTAACGTATTTGATAAATCAGGATCAATTCGAACCCAATAATAGCCCCGACAAGTTGCGTGGTGGGCCTCAACCATAACAATATGCATCCTGTTGAGATGGCAACAGCACCAACAACTTTCCTAAAGAAAAGGTCTACTAAATCAGTCTCCTGTTGCGCAAAGGAGTCCTTCCCGATCGTTCACCAACTTACATCAGTTCCATTCTCAGACCATAAACAACGATCTACGGAATGACAGGCAACTACCAAGTGTCAACCTGAAAATTCTCCAACCTATACTGACGCTCTACTACGCGAAGAGAAAGAGATACTCAACGGGTTGAGGACTTTATAATCTAGCATAAGTTACTCTGTCATATCACTCAGCGACATCTGTTGAGATGGCAACAGCACCGGAGATAGAATCCAGACATATATGGCATAGGATTCCATATATGTCTACCTCCGAATTTGGGTTTAAATCACAGCCACTACGTGGATCCCGAAGGAACCTCAACCAACTGACCAGCCAGGACAAAGTCCTGTGGGAAACTGGCCACCCGTAGTACCAGATTATGTGGTGCTCTGGTTCGACCCCATGTCAAATCTATCCAAGGAAAGGCCGAGGATACATTTGATCATCACCAGTTTATAGTCCTGGCAGACTAGAGGCATTGGTAGCAACTCTTTTCCACGGGATATTTCAATAACACCAAGATGGAGATTTCACAAATGTAACATGCCCCCGGGGAACCCGTACACTGACAGCATTGTTATATACGATATTTAACGGTCTTTTAAAGCGGTTGTTTGAGCGAAATAAAGTAAAGTATCGAACGCCTTTTCGAAGTCGCTAAATACCATATAAAAAGGAGATTGCCATTTGGAAGACTATGCCGCAATGATCTTCATCGTCAACGTTTCCAGTGCCTTGGTTGACGTAATTAAAAATATGCCCAGGAACTCGATGTAATGATGTCAGTATGTTTTACTTGAACTAGGACCTCATTTCGTGTCTAGGGTTCTTCTACATAGAGCATAGGTGCATTCAAGCGTAATGGTGCCAGTGTGTCATAGTGGAACTAAGGCCACATTTCGTACATATGGTTACATACCGTCCAGCACCGATATTCCTTGTTAATCGTACCGTCTCTGTGGTGTCGTATTTGTTCCATACAAGGATTATATCTATGTACTTTTAAACATTTAGCTCATTCTGTTAGGACCAGAAAAAAGCCGTTTTCAGAGTGGTGGATCGCTATTGCCTGAGCTGGGATAGTTAGTGTATTGAATTCGGCCAAATTCTTTTAAGGACCGTATCAATGCCAGTGTTACGATTTTACGACGACTATAAATGACACGTTTTATGCTGCACACCATGCGATACACCCACTCACACAGCCAACTGTGATTATCCCAAATATTTACTGTTTTGGCACAAGAATCTTTGTCAATATGTATTAAAACAAAAGCAAGGTAGATTGTGGCTTTAACTTTATTTGTTCGAATATGTATGTGTGTGTGCATGTGTATTAACTGTGCATGTGCATACTCGTACATACATTATGACCTAAAAATTGAAAAACACTGTAATGCAGCTGTTACAATTTCCTTGTACGTTTACTTTTTCACTTTTACATTGTGTGTGTTCACTTTCACTAATACGAAAATCAACCACCAACATATTTGCAATCTACTCACATGTATAAACTTGTCGTACATCAAGCATTTTTTTGTACAATTTGGAGAAAAATAAGGAAAAATTAATGACAAAAATTTTTACAAACTACATACATACAGTAGTAATAAATTAATGTTTAAATGTAAGTGTGTACACCTATTCCCTGCTATTCGGGGTAGCTGTCTCAAACCAGTGATTTTAAGGCTTCGTAAATCCTGAAAAAAATTCAATTACAAATAAACTATGGACTCTGTAATTGATTACTTTTGATGTGCTAATTAACTACTTTCTAAGTTAGAGAACAAAAGTTTAAAATGTCTCTTTTCTAGATTACTAAGGGACAGCAAAGTAAACACTAACATTCACCCTATACACAAAATAATCAAATCATTCTGAATCTTATAAAATCATATCAATCAAGTATTTAAGAATTTTGCAAATGTACAGGATACCTCAACTCCCTTTAAAACTGCTGGGGTGCAAGTAAATTAAAGAATGTGTGCGTATGTCTCATTCTCTTTATGATTTCATGTTTGTTAGTTAATAGTAAATGACATTAAAGTTACAATATACTAGATAATTATTTGGAATTGTCTCATTTTTGTTTTTTGTGCCCTCCCGCTCCCTTACGTTCCCTTTTAATCAACAATTGCAATGAATGTTTAATTTTCTAAAGATTTGAAAACTCAATTAGTGTTTCATCCCAAATGTCCTATTAAATGAGTAAAATGTATGTGCGTATGTATGTATATAGAATAAAGTAAGACTCACATAGTATGACTTAATATGTATATGATGCCCTACACTGAACTATAAAGTTTCTGATTATCAAAAGATTTGTAATGAATTTATATTTAATCGATTTAGTTGGTTTGTAATATAAAGACACGTAGGCCACTATTGGGACAGTTGTGCGCTTCTTTGCGGAGTCACTGATAGGAATTGAACCCATGACCTTTGGACTGACAGACAATTACAGTACCAGCTTAACTGCGGAGTCACTGATGGGAATTGACCTCTGGACTGACAGACCACTACAGTACCAGCTTAACTGCCGAGTAAGTGGATTTTAGATGGCATCTAAATGTAGGTATAATTAGGTCATAATGTTTTCTCAACTCCATCCACTTCCTATACCAAATCACTCGAAACATTGACGACTTGATATGGGTTCAACCCATAAAGGGAAATAGCTTGTTTAAAACTATTTCGGGTCGAAACATAAACGACAAAAGAAATGGAACTCAACTATTTGTTGGTGGAAAAAACCTTATATAGTATACAAAGAATGTATTATTGAATGATGTTCAGAAACTCCGTTTCCTGGATGCAATTGCCATACATTTTCCAATCATTGTTCTGAAATAAGAGTAGGATATAATCTAGACTATACAGTAGACTATAGTCTGGAATATAATGTAGACTATACTCTGGGCAATAGAGTATATTATAGTCTGAACTATAGACTATAGTCTAGGATATTGTAAACTATAGTCTGGACTATAAAGTATACTATTATCTGGAATATATAGAAGGCTATATTTGGACAATAGAGTGGGCTACAGTTTGGACTGTAGATTAGACTATATGTAATCTACTAGACTATAGTCTACTCTATACTCCGAAATAGTATCACTTCCAAGATATTTGTATATAATTTCGGTGAAAGCCTCTCTACATGTTCCACATTCCTCCGAATCCGCGCGTCTAATTTTGCATAGACTATAGAGTAGACTATAGAGTAGGTTATAGTCTGGACTATAAAGTAGACTATTATCTGCAATATAGACAAGACTATAACTGGACAATAGAGTAGACTACAGTCTGGACTGTGGATTAGACTATATGTAGTCTTCTATAGAGTAGACTATAGTCTACTCTATACTCCGAAATAATATCACTATCAAGATATTTGTATATAATTTCGCTTTAAGCGATGTTGGTGCTATATATATTCTAATCCAATTTACGCGTTCCGTTATTGCTCGAAAGCTAGTGTTGTAGTATATGCCTTATATTTCCGTTTCTGGGTCTTCAAATATGCTATGTAGGAGAACCATAATAGGTTCTTTGTCCAACTATTTACGACAATATAAAAGCGCAATTGAACCAATTCTAACTTACGCTTCTGCAGGTAGTTCAGCATGATTTTTTCATGGGTGTTTGTGGGGTCATAATCTTTATGTTGACCAACATTTTAGAAACATTGCTGACCATTCCTCCGATTGAAACGCAAGTCACACAGCCGAACGTTTTATATCTTTAGACATATTGACTAAAACCAGTTACACAACACGTCACCAATGGACGGTCATATGTATGTATACAAACAACTAACGTACCCGATCACTTAACGGATATAGAATTTATGGGGAACTGTGGTCCCAGATAGAATATCGTGGAACATTAGAGCAAACCCCTCGGGGAATCTGTTGCTGCACAGATCGCTATATCACCAGGTATACCAGATATCTTGGGAGCAAAGCTATTAATGTTAGTATAAGCCCCAGGAGTACTGATTGAAACATTATATGGACCTACATATGTCCAGGAAATTGATTGGACTATAACTGCTTTTATATATCGCCACCAAGATTTTTCAAGCGCACAATAGGCCCGATGCCGTTCTAGATAAATATATGTATCTAGCTCTGATGACTCCTTTCGACTTAAACTAACATTTTAAAAACATCTCTGCTATATTGGAACCGATAGGGTAGGGTAATAATGTGTATGTGAGTGTATGTAGCAGCAAATAAACTTAAACATTAAACGTCCTTTTCTTTTAAATGTACATACATACATATATGAATATGTATATACTAGTGTGTGTATATTTTAAAAAGTTTAATATGGGGAGATTTGTTCCCAATTAAGGTCTGCTTGTTATCAAAAATAATTTTTGAAAATTACTTAATATCAACCAAAGCAATTTTAACTTAAAATTTTCAAAATTTATTAGAAATTTGTAATAAAAAAGTGTGTTGCAAGTTTAAATTGTAAATTATCTTAACACCTTATAAATATGTCTGGCGCAACAGAATATCTACGTTTGTATTTTCTTTTTTTAATCTTTTTAAATAGGCCTGTAAATTGAAAAATTCCTCCTCCTTCTAATAACAACGCCTGTTCTTGCAGCTATAAAAAACCGGTTACTTTCGGTTGTTGGCAAATGTGTGTTTTATAAATTGTCATAAATTATATTCTTAACATTTACAGAAAAAAAAAACAAGAAAAACAACAAAGTTATGAATTTATTTAACCAAAATCCCACCTAAAGGCAATGAAATTTACTCACTGCCTAGACAAGGGATGAGAATGATGCTTTACATCAGACATAGAGACACAAGGCCTGTAGTTGTTGATATGAATACATACAGTAAATCTCATTTACTGCCTCCTGAGGGGGCAAAAGCTTCTGCTGCTATTTCTATTTGATTTTCGTGTTTTTTTTATTTCTGGTAAATCTTCATCATCACCCTCATACCCTCCATAAAAATGCGTAATTTACAGAAATTTTAAAATGTATACTTTTTGGTATTTATGAAACAAGTATCCAATTCAATCCACCCCCTGTTGGGGGGAAGCTTTTCCTTTTCCTGTCATTCTACAATTTTTAGTGTTTTAATTTTCCAGCAAATCCTTTTATCAAAACAAACACCATGTCTGGCCTTTTTAACGGTCAAATTTTTAGTTTGTATCTGTATAATGCAACCTGTGTGGCAGATGATTTTGTTGCTACAAGAGTAAAATAGTCCGTAACCAGAAATTAATTTTCAATTTAAATTTTATGCTGATTGTGCATATTCCATCCATGTTTGTATATTTAGTGCATTAAATTGTGGTTGAAATATCAAATTCATTTATTAAATAAAAAATTAAATTACGTGTTTAAATAATTGCAATCATTTGTAGTATTAATTGGATGCAGAATATACTTAAAGAAATTTGCATACAAAAGAACTCATTAAATTCTATTAAAATAACGTTTTATGAAAGCTAAGTACTTTTTATTGTTTTGTCTAACTGGGAAAATATTAATAACTCCTTTTCCAAACAATACATTCCAATTCACATAAAACAAAGAAATCTTTAAGTAAATTTTACTCAAATATTAGATTAATACTAGCTATACACTGTGGTTATCGATACCCCTGCCCACTTGAAATTTTTGAACAGAAAGTAGCGTAAAGTTTAATTCCAGAAAACAGTTTGGGTGTCAGCCCTGCCAAAAACCGAACTGGTTCTTTTTACCAGGAAGTACAAAATCCCACAATTCAGACATCCACGTTTGGATGGCACCATTCTGAATATCTCAAGTGAAAACAAATATCTTGGCGTAATTTTAAACTCTAAGCTCACGTGGACATGTAATGCTGATAGTCGAATGAAGAAGGCAATTTGTGACTACTATATATGTAAGAAAACCTTTGGGAAAATATGGGGTCTCAAACTATACATTTCCTGCCAATAACGCGACAGGAAACGAACTACATGCTATCTACTCTAAATCTTAATAGGTCATTCAAGACCAGAATAACCACAAGGAATGATTGGGCCGCGAAGACGTGATCTCAATCTACACTGATGGTTCAAAACAGAAAGGGGCATCTTCTCCGAACAACTGAATCTTCTGCTGTCTCTTTGTCTTTCAGGCAGAGATATATGCCATTGATACAGCCGCGAAAAGAAACCGGGAACTGAATATCGAAAATTCGACTATACATATATACTTGGATAGCCTTGCATCAATCAAGGCTCTTAATTCCAATGTTATTAAGTCGAAATATATTCTCAATTCTATTCAATCATTGGCATAACTGACACAACATCCAGGACATGAGGGCATCTGGGGAAATGAAATATCTGATGAGTGCGCAACCAAAGGGTCCTTAGTCGTAACCCTTCCGCAAAGGGATATTCACACTCTTCTGGTGACCCTATCAAAATTGATAGATGACTGGGCTTTGAGCGAGACGGAACTCAGGTGGTCAAATATTACCATTTGTAGAATATCGAGACTGCTCTGACAACGGATAGAACTAGGACTCTCTTGTCTTTTAGTAAGAATTCCTCACTGGTATAATTACTGGGCACTGTATAATTGGACAAATGTCGGCACGTATGGGCTACCCACGTTCTAGCTACTGTAAAAGTTGTTTGGACGAGTCTTCAAAAGTGTCCAGTAGACATTGACGATGTGTCTTTTGGATACTTCGCCTAAAGTTATGAGCCATTCGGTTGTAAGTGCTGTCTCATATCTTATATATGTTTCAATGTGTGGAATATCTGGCAACGTTTCTAGAGCTTTGTATGAATTAGTGCTCATGGAAGTGCTTAGCACCGGAAGATCCCTCTTTAAATGTGTGGAATATCTAGCAACTTTCCAGACCTTGGGTTGACGTTATGCTCATGGAAGTGCTTAGCACCGAAAAATCCCTCTTCTTTGCCTGTCCCAGCTTAGCGCCGTTCCAGGTTGTCAGCACATTTTGGAGATGCTAGCCTCATCCAAATCACGTCCATGCTAAACTAGAAGCTCACGTTCTCTATCGGTTGTGTGTACTTTGAAGTGATTGTGTGGTTTACTATCTGTTAACCACATCTTCTATCTTACTATGCCGACCTATTGGAATATTGACTGTTGGATTATCGCCATCGTATACTACATATCAGAGATCGTCTCGGTGCTTTCTTTTGGCAACTATGTCGTAAGATGACTGCTCTTTTCTACCCTCCTCTTCCTCGTCTTTCGGGTCTTGTTTTGAGAAACTCTTATCTTCAAGGTTGATTTCGCCGACGTGTTCATCTTTGGAATATCTGGGTTGGCATAGTCAACCTTATTTGCACGATTCAGACTTCCGGTTCTATTTAATGAGGCTTTGACGATATTAGAAGACGGGAAACTCTTTTTTTCTTAGGTTTATTCTTAGCTGTCAACTCCTCAAGAGACCTGATCCTCTTAATATATAAATATTGAGAGAGAATTCGATATTTCCAGAGTCAGAACCCTCACCAAAGTATATTTAAAGGCTAAGTCAGCTAGAGTTCTCTTCTAGTTCACTTTTCGCTTTCACTCTCATGTTTTTGCCAATGGTATAACGTCAACTTAACGCATTGTCTGCCACAGAGGACAAGTCTTTTGCTCATTATTGCAAGATGACGACAACCCATGACTCGGGAGCAAATGCTTAAAATTCGAACAAGTTTTATAATTTTTAAATATATGTATAACGTTTACATTGAGAATTTCAAAGATGAAACATTTAAGCCTATTTTGCATATTATTAGTCAACGGTTAATGACCTGAATTATGAATCATCATTCTATCCATCCAACCATTCTTACCTTCCGTCTGTCATTCATCTGTCCAGTCATCCATTAAAATGAATTATATTTATTTCCTAAGACAATTTATAAGAAAGTAAATAACACTTGAGTAAATAAAAGTAATGATATGTATAACTTTTAATATTTAGTGCTAAATGTGTATTTAAATTTATCCACTAAA